>NW_015427224.1:0-1238 GCF_001527695.2 Protobothrops mucrosquamatus | reverse complement strand
AAAAAATGACCTTAATTTTAACCTTGGTAAAAAGATCAAGAGATTGAGACAAGATAGTATTCGCTTCTTTATTTTATATATATAATTTGCAGGAATATATATTGCAGGAAGCTGGACAGGAAGAAGATGAGTGTGATTTCAAAATTAGAGAAAAAGTGTTAATAACTTATAGTATGCTGATGAACTACTCTGATAGCTGAAAATGAAACTAGAGTCTGCAAACTCTAGTAATGAAAGTCAAGGAGCACAGTAAAAGAACTCCCCAAGACTAAGATTAAATGTAAGAAACCGAAATTCATGACAAAAGATACAGCAACCAGCATTAGAACTGGCAATGAAGATACTGAAATTACAAATAGTTTCTGCCTTTTAGAATCAACTGTCAAGAGCAGGGGTCTTCAAACTTGGCCCTTTTATGACTTGTGGACTTCAACTCCCAGAATCCTTCAGTCAGGCACGCTGGCTGAGAAATTCTGAGAGTTGAAGTCCACAAGTCAGAAAAGGGCCAAGTTTGAAGACCCCTGGTCAAGAGCAAAGGAACCAGGAGTCAAGAAATATACCACAGACTAGCACTTAGTAGAGTAGCCATGAAGGCATTGGAAAATACATTTAGATTTTAGATGATTCAGATGTTGGGCTGTGGCTATAGCCACAAAGATCAGAATCATACAGACATGGTTTTCTCTGTAACTTACTATGAAAATGAAAGTTGGACTTCAAAGAAGCAATATAAAAAGAGTGTTGATATTTTGGAATTTTGGTGTTGGAGAAGACTCCTGAATATACCATAGATAGTCAAGAAAATAATAAAATGGATTACTGAACAATTAAACCAAGCATTTTCATTTAGGCACACATAACCAGGTTCAAATTATCATACTTCAGACACATATGAAGATCTTTCTGGAAAAATATATATAATGCTGGCAAAGCTGGAAAGAGAAGATGATGACTAGCAACATGGAGGATGGATTCAATTACTGTGGGATTGAATGCACTGTTGGAAAATGTGAAGAGGCAGATCTTTCCGGGAAAACTTATCTACTGTATATGTTAGCTAAGAGACAATGCAAAGTTGATGACACATCTTCATAAAAAGACCAAGAAGCAATTAAAGTCACGTAATTGAGATAAGTGAATTAACAATAAACTCACATAAACTTATTACATTTGAATAATCTACAGAACTAAATAGCTCCGTATTATAACCTCCAACTCAAGGCTCTAACCTTGAATAA
>NW_015427223.1:0-1238 GCF_001527695.2 Protobothrops mucrosquamatus | reverse complement strand
AGCCTGGGGCAGCCTAAATTATTTATTCATAGACAGATTGATCTAGGGAGGGATGTAAATTGCAACAATTAGATGAGAGATCAATTGATCGATAGATATCTTAGAAAATAAAGAATGGTGAAACAAAACTGATTTGGGTGTGAATGAAATATTACAGGATAAATTCAGTTGTAATCTGTGGAACTTATTTGTATGAATTTACCTTTAAGGCGCCCCTCCCCCCCAAAAAAAAGGAATAGGGGAGAAATAGGGGCTTATGGAGCGAAGGAACTAGATGAGGCTGTTGGCGGGCCCAGAGGATGGGAGAGAGGCTTTTGGAGGAGTTGGTGGCAGCAGCAGTGTTCTCCAGGGGCAAAAAGGAGTGAGGCCTCTTTAAGGAAAAAGGTGGAAGAGACAAGATCAGAAAAAGAAAAGTAGGCGAGATTGTCGTGCAGGAATACAAGCTAATTTGAATGATAATCCACATGGAGCTCCATTTCCATCTGTCCTGTTTGCCATCGTTCGCTCCCTAGAGACTAAAATGGAAGATCTGTAACTTGAGCTGGCCACGAACAAAGAGTGTATATCGGAGGTGGTGACCCTTTGAGAGCTGTATGCAATGAAATTTCATTTTGAGGTATGCCGATTGGTGTACTTTCAAAGTGATAATAAAGTTGTTGTTGTTGTTGTTGTTGTTGTTGTTGTTGTTATTATTATTATTATTATTATTATTATTATTATTATTATTATTATTATTATTAAAAAGGAGCAGTAGGCTAGAATAGCAGTTTTCCAACTCTTCCAGGCCTTAGAACTTGTTAATTTTTAAAAATAAAACAAAATCCCAGATCCGCTGATTAAGGAACAATACTGTTTGTTTTCAAATCAGTCAAGTCCCATGCAGTTTTTTTCGGCAAGATTTCAGGAGTATTTTGCCACTGCAACCTTCTTAGGGATGAGAGAGTGTGACTGGCCCAACGTCATCCATCTGGCTTCATGCCTAAGGCAGGACTAGAACTCACAGTCTCCCACTTTCTAGCATGGTGCTTTAACCACTACACCATGGCATCGGACCTGGGTATCTCCGAGACCGTCTTCTGCCGCAGATTACCTCCCATCGACCGGTACGCTCCCACAGAGCGGGCCTCCTCAGGGTGCCGTCGGCCAAACAGTGTCGGCTGGCGACCCCCAGGGGGAGGGCCTTCTCTGTGGGAGCCCCCACCCTGTGGAATGAACTTCCCCCAGAGATCCGGATTATT
>NW_015427222.1:0-1238 GCF_001527695.2 Protobothrops mucrosquamatus | reverse complement strand
CAGGAACAGGAAACTATCCCAAGCAGGGCTGGGAGGGGGGTATAAAAAGACCTTCTGCCCATGTGCTCGCTTTTTTTTCTTCTCCTCTGCTGCTTATCTGTCTTCTGCAATAAACTGTAACCTTCTTCCCAAAGCAGTCGCCATGTTTGCTTATTTATTCCCGGCTTGGATGAACCAGGATGAAGACTTACTTCTAACACAAGGGAATGGGGGAAGAACCTGATTTAATAGTTTTAGGGGATGATATGTTTAGGCTCTGACCGACTGTGTGTGTGGATTTAAATATAAATTACCACATGGCTCAGATTAGTGTTTATTGGTAATAAATATGCTCAATATTAAAACGTCATTACACAATCACATCTACATCTGTTTTTTGCATGTTTGAATTGGTCCTTAAATTTATTACTTTACTATGAAAGCACTCTTGATGTAAACTATTTGAGAGTGTATTAAATAAAATTTACTCAACAAACTGAAAATTGTGTCTCAACAACCACCGGTAGGTATCAATTTTGCGAATTATGAATTTCAGCAATGTTAAACGCCAATATATGTTTAACAACAATATTTACGATTAATGTATATTATAGAAAACAGCTCGGCCTCTTGGGAACAGAGAACTTGGGAGCCTTCGAGAATGGTCGATTTAGGATTAGCACCACACACATCCCAGGGATGCCGAGGGGGAAGGGAGACAAAAAGCATCGGATCGCATTTCCCAAGGAGCTCCTTTCCTCGCCCGACCAAGGACTGCAGGGCCCGCACTTCTCTTTTTCAGCCATCGCTCTGTAAGAATTTGCCCGCCCCAGCCGCCACGCGATACCTTCTGAACCTGCCACCCGGCTCAGATGACGCCACCACGTGACTGCTGCCAACGCCCGCCCACTATTAGCCCCCTGCAGCCGTTTTCCCCCCCACATTACCAAGCGGCCTTTAACTCGGCGCGATCGCCCTCTGCTTCCCTCGTGCACCAAAAGAAGCCACGCCCGGGCGGGGAGGAGGGATGGGACGCGTAGGAGACGTGAGAAGGTGTGCGTATCCAACTACTTCCTTGTGCTGTATGGGCATGGGAGCTTTTAAGTGTTTGATCGTTTGATCTTGCCTTTCTTCGAAAGTAATGGATATTCGAAGATTTCAAAAATAGAATTTACGGGCACTCCAATGACAGTAAAAATGCGTTGTAATGTTTCAGAATCAAAATAGATATTTTTTTGTGTGTATCTTTGGACAGCACT
>NW_015427221.1:0-1238 GCF_001527695.2 Protobothrops mucrosquamatus | reverse complement strand
ATACCATTTCAGACAAATGGCTGTCCAGTCTCTTCTTAAAAACTTCCAGTGTTGGAGCATTCACTGCTTCTGGAGGCAGGTTGTTCCACTGGTTAATTGTTCTAACTGTCAGGAAGTTTCTCCTTAGTTCTAGGTTGCTTCTCTCCTTGATTAGTTTCCATCCGTTGCTTCTTGTCCTGCCTTCAGGCGCTTTGGAGAAGAGCTTGACTCCCTCTTCTTTGGGGCAGCCCCTGAGATACTGGAAGACCACTATCATGTCCCCCCTCGTCCTTCTCTTCATTAAACTAGACATACCCAATTCCAGCAACCGTTCCTCATATGTTTTAGCTATTCAGGTTCTTTGCAAGCAGCCTAGGAAGAGCTCTTGACTGCTGTTTGGACAGTATTCAAATTCTTTTGACGCATCGTGGTGGAACGTAGCGGAAAACCCCAACCAAATTAGCATCAGATTCAGGCCGAATGTGAAACCACGCTCTGAAACCAAATTCGGAAAAGGCCTATGTCCACTGTTGAAGCATCCCTTGCTTGCTTAACGTTATTTCATGCCGCCAAGGATCAGATGAAAGAGTTTCCCCAAGGCTCTTAAGAGTCTTTATCAAGGCATCTCTGTGACCACAGGTGCCCTTTGTGAACTCCGGCTATATCCTGGAGGACGGGGAAATCTAAATTACTTTTATACACTGCTGACCTCGCAGGAGTTCCAGATCTGAGTGAGGAAAAAATCCAGACAATCACTAGAGGGCAGCAAAGAGTTTGCTGCATACCTCAGTTTTGCCACCCTAGTGATCCACTGCATTTATTATTATTATAATTATGGATCATTGCACAGTCAGCCAGATGTTCAGATTTGGCATCATCATCATCATCATCATCATCATCATCATTATTATTATTATTATTATTATGGATCATTGCACAGTCAGCCAGATGTTCAGATTGGATTTGGCATTATTATTATTATTATTATTATTATTATTATTATTATTATTATTATTATTAATTATTATTATTATTATCATTATTATTATTATTATGGATCATTGCACAGTCAGCCAGATGTTCAGACTGGATTTGGCATTATTATTATTATTATTATTATTATTATTATTATTATTATTATTATTATTATTATTATTATTATTATTATGGATCGTCGCACAGTCAGCCAGATGTTTAGACTGGATTTGGCATTTTTGTCTACCTATCGAGTCCTTCCCAAGGACCTGGGTTAGGCAGAT
>NW_015427220.1:0-1238 GCF_001527695.2 Protobothrops mucrosquamatus | reverse complement strand
GGAGGATTTTATTTAGGGTGATTTTAAAAATAATTTTAAATAGAAACACAGCTTCTAATATTCGGTTTTTTAATCTGGTTTTATAGGGGTTTGTATTTTTATGTTTTGTATTTGTACTGTTTTTAATACGCTGTGCACCGCCCTGAGTCCTGCGGGAGAAGGGCGGTATATAAATTAAATTATAATAATAATAATAATATAATAATAATAATAATAATAATGGGGCTTCTAAGACCATCTATATAGCACAGGGCAAGCAAAGGGTGCCTTCCTGTAGTTATTTTGGGCATGGCAGCCTGACAGGGACTACAAAGACCATCTATAGCACAGGCCATGAAAAGGGTGCCCTCTTCTGGTTATTTTGGGCATAGCAGCAAGAAAGGGACTACAAAGACCATCTATAGCCCAGGGCATGAAAAGGGTGCCCTCTTCTGGTTATTTTGGACATAGCATCCTGACAGGGACTACAAAGACCATCTATAGCACAGGGCATGAAAAGGGTGCCCTGTGGTTATTTTGGGCATAGCAGCCTGAAAGGGACTACAAAGACCATATATAACACAGGGCATGCAAAGAGTGTCCGCCTGTGGTTATTTTGGAATAGCAGCCACAGAAGGAAATAAACCTTACCCCAAAGAGGGCAAAAAAGTCAGGCTTTCCTAACATATCACAAACTATGTTTGTCGTTTTGGGGACAAAGTTATCAGACTGCAGCCTTACGTCGACCTAACTCTTTTCTAACCGCAAAATGGGTCAAACGTCAGGCCGTAGTCTCTCCTTACCCAAAAGAGGGCAAAAAAGTCAGGCTTCCCCAAGATATGAAGGACTATGTTGGTTATTTGGGGGGAAAAGTCGTCAGAATGCAGCCTTAGGCAGGAATAGCAGCCACGCAAGGAAATAAACCTTACCTGCCGACTTCATGTCACACATGCGCAGTAGTCCTCCACTGTCCTACACACCGACCTCCCCCGGGATGGCCAACTTCCTGTCCGTTTCTGTGGCCGTCCTTCCACTTCTATGCAGAACGACTTTCTCGGCATGGCCGACTTCCTGTCCCTAAGGAGGCGGCTGGATGCCGGTAGTTGCGACGGTACGAGAGACTGGGAGGCTGGGTCTCTTTGTACCCTTTCCGTTTCAGAGGGAGAAAAACAAGAGGCCAAATTGGGAACATAGAGATAAAGTTCATATGTTTGAAACATAAATTTCAGGGATTCTTTCTCAGGCTTAGTTGCTGCATC
>NW_015427219.1:0-1238 GCF_001527695.2 Protobothrops mucrosquamatus | reverse complement strand
TGATGTACGTTGGCCTAAACCAACGGGCCTCGCTTTAGATCAGGAAACACACGGGCAACATGCTTCTTCAGGTGAGATGGCAGGCAAAGACCCTCAAGCCTCTCCGTGCCTCCCTTTTATTCGTACATTAACATAATCAAGGGAGGGGTGTACAAAAGGACAATAGGGGGATGGCTCTCCATTGCCATACACAAAGAACAGGAAACTTAAGTCAAGGAGGTACTACTTCAAGGTAAGCTTAACAGGAGAAATGAAACTTAAGTCAGGAAACGAAACCTAAGGCAGGCAGGTAAGCTTTTCAGGAGAAACGAAACTTAAGTCAGGGACCAAATGGATGCAACAGACAACCATTTCTCTCTCTGTGTCTATCCTATACATACCTGACTCATTCACAATTATTATATGCCAACCTAATAGAGGGAGACCTCAATTTATGACTGTAATGCTTCCAATGATAAAGTAATAATATTTTTTGAATCTCAGCTAAAACTGAAGAAATATAATCAAAATACATAAGGATCCTAAAGTCAGACAGAGGGTGTCATTTAATACTGATCAAAATGTTGATCATCATTTGTAAACCTTCCCCTCCAATATAATTAAGATGCTTTCTATGATTTCCAAAACCAAAATATACTGTGATTCTTTGGGGAGCTTATTAGATATTTGTCAACATTAGAAAACAGACTGAGCTAGCAGAATTTGAGAGCTGCCTACGGCTGATCCAAAATCTTATCCCAGTTGGGTTTTCTGCAGCATAAAACCAATTACAGTAAAGTTAAGAAGTAAACAGTACATAAATTAAGAAGTAAACAGTACAAACTATAAAATTAGAGAAGGTTGATAGATATGTTTGGGGAAATAGCATGTGCCTCTTGTTTATATTTTGGGAAAACAAAATTCTTCTAGTTCAACATACTTTTTAAATTAATTTAACATAACAACAATTGTATCAGAAAGTTGTTTAAAATTTCAAGCATTTTTGTACCCCAATGAATATTGCTTAGAATGAAGCAGTACAAATATTTCCTACCTCAAATATGAATATGTTTTCTGGTAATGCAAACAAACATTTTGACAGAATATTAAAGCAGTGACATTATTTTTAATAAACAGAATATGGTACTCATTTTATAAAGACTAGTTAATGGATAATTAACTTTCATTGTGGCTAATCAGATATTATGTTTTTTATTAAGCAGAGTAAAACACAAGCTCATATTAGATATATAATACTT
>NW_015427218.1:0-1238 GCF_001527695.2 Protobothrops mucrosquamatus | reverse complement strand
GCCGAGGCGTAGCTGGCAAGCGGCAGAGACGGAGCAGGCCGACCACCAGCTGGCCCAGCCCAAGGGAGGTAAGGCACCCGCTGGAAAAGGGGAAAAAAATGGCGGACAAAAAAAATGGCGGACAGCCTTGCTTGGCGACCCCCATGAAATGGTCGATCGACCCCAAATGGGGTCCCGACCCACAGGTTGAGAACCACTGTTCTAGCTGTTGATCTGCCTAATTTAATTAATTTCCTACACATGTCTTCAAGTAAATAGTTATAAACCAAGGAGTGTTCCTACCTGCAACTACTATCATCCTACTTCTGTATTTCTTGAGCCACTTTTCAAGGCACAGAAACTTTCCTGAATTGACAGTTGACAGCTTCATATGTACAGTATTATATCTTTATTTCAGGAGCACTTTACCCTGAATATTATGCAACAAAGACTTTGACAGGTGAGTTTGTTATTAGTGATAAAGATCTTTTTTCCACACCGTTTGTTTGGCTGACTCACTTTGTCTTGAGATGGAGCTCCCATAATGGTAAATATTTAGGCCCCTGCACTTTATAGGTTTAATGGATCTGGTTCCTTCTCTGGATTTTGAAAGGACAGGATTGTAGTGCTGCACAAATGCAGGGGGTGTCACTGCTAGATTGTATGGAGCAGTCATCAGGTTTATTTTTATTTTATTTATTAGATTTGTTGGCTGCCTATCTCACTTCAAGGTGACTCTAGGTGGCTTACAAGGGTTGGGGTAAACTCCCTAATTGGTGACAATGATTCCTTCAGTTCAAACGTGACTGCTAGTGACATCCAACTACGGGTAGTCTTCAACTTATCACCATTTATTCAGTAAATGTTGAAAATGTGGACCCAAAGTGATAGTCACTGCAGGGCACCTGCAGTCATGTGAATAAAATTTAGATGCTTTGCAATCCTCTCACCTTCACGGCCAACGGCAGAGACACTGCAGCTGCCCTCACCTGCCTATCTTCCACCCCCTCCATCCTACCCACCTGAACCCCTTGGGCTTACCTCCCACCCAGCTGGGTCACCACAGGCCTTGGGCCTGCTTCCCATCCCACTGAGTGCCACACCCTTGGACTTCATCCATCCCATCATGCCTCACTTCATTTATCTTTTCTGAAGAATGCCTGTCTTAAAGGACAGCTGGTCTATTTGCTGCGTGGCTTTCCTGTTGTACAGAGGCCATGTGGTTCCATCCAGGAAGCAGGTGTCATTTTGGAAATGGT
>NW_015427217.1:0-1238 GCF_001527695.2 Protobothrops mucrosquamatus | reverse complement strand
ACCTGTGGCTTACTCCTCTCCGTGATGTGGGTCTGAGAGAGAAACCTCAACGGTGCTTTTCTCAGGAGGCCACTGGACTTTCTCATTTTTCCTTGAGGACGTTTCACTTCTCATCCCAGAAGCTTCTTCAGTTCCAACTGAATGGTGGGGAAGGGAAGGATTGATGCTCCTTGCAGACAGCTGGTCATTTGTACTCTCTTTGAGAGTCCTTGAGGCTACTTGCAGGTTTACCTGTGTCCTCAGGGTCACCTGAGTGGTGCAAATGGGCGTGGAGCCTTCTTGGAACCGCGGAAAGGACTGTGTTGTAGACCGGAGATAGATGATGTTGTATCCTTCCCCCTCTGTTGAGGGAGGGCCATTTAATTTTGATCTAGATCAGGGGTTCCCAACGCCCCGGTACCGGGCCACGGCATGCCAGCAACCGGTCCACACAAACAAGCAAAGCCCCATCCGTGAGATGCAGGCAGCACACAAAACCACGCAGCCTCCGGTCGGTGGAAAAACCTTTCTCCACGGAACCGGTCCCTGGTGCCCAAAAGGTTGGGGACCTGTGAGCTGCTAGATGACCTCTTTGGCCCCCCTTTCAAACCAGTCCGGTCCTCTCTGCTCAAAAGGTGGACTTTGCTGTCTTCAAAAGGGCAGCCTTTGTCTCTTAAATGCAAATGGATGGCTGAATCTAGTCCTGATGGGTTTGTTCTCCTAGGCCAGGGGTCTTCAAACTTGGCCCTTGGATGACTTGTGGACTTCAACTCCCAGAATTCCTCAGTCAGCATGGGGGAACTATGGACCCTTCATGACTCGTGGACCTCAACTCCCAGAATTCCTGAGCCAGCATGGGGGAACTATGGCCCCCTCATGACTCGTGGACTTCAACTCCCAGAATTCCTGAGCCAGCATGGCTCAGCTTGGAAACCTCTCCCTTTCCCCTCAGCATGGCTGGCTCAGGAATTCTGGGAGTTGAAGTCCACCAGTCATAAAAGAGCCAAGGTTGCCTACCCCTGGTATAGGCAACAATGGGAATTGATTGACGATGATTATATTGCGGCCTTTTCTGGACCGGGACGCCCTGCGCACGGTCACTCATGCCCTCGTTACCTCCCGCCTGGACTACTGTAATGCTCTCTACATGGGGCTCCCCTTGAGGAGCACCCGGAGGCTCCAACTGGTCCAGAATGCGGCCGCGCGGGCGGTGTTGGGAGGGACTCGTCGCTCCCATGTAACACCGCTGCTGCGCGAGC
>NW_015427216.1:0-1238 GCF_001527695.2 Protobothrops mucrosquamatus | reverse complement strand
AATCATTCCCCAGCATCTAGTAGACAAACTGGGCCTTTTAGGCTTAAACACTCCTTTGTGCAACTGGATTCTTGATTTTCTTACCAACAGGCCCCAATATGTGCGAGTTGGAACAAATACCTCTAATACCATTTTCTTGAGCACAGGTTCTCCTCAGGGCTGTGTCTTAAGTCCGCTGCTGTTCACCCTGTTGACCCATTACTGTTGTGCTAGGTTTGCCACCAACCATATTGTGAAGTTTGCAGATGATAAAACAGTAGTGGGCCTTATTCAGGATGACAAGGTGGAAGCTTACCACAAGGAGGTTGAAGGGTTGGTGAACTGGTATAAGGAAAACAGCCTAGTTTTAAATACCGGAAAAACCAAAGAGATCATTGTTGATTTCAGAAAAGGCAGGCACAGCCACACTTCTCTGTGCATAAATGATTCACCTGTGGAGATGGTTACCAGCATCAAATTCCTGGGTGTGCAGCTACCGAGTAGGCTGACTTGGTCGCTCAACAGTGAGAAACTGGCGAAGCAAGCACAGCAGTGCCTGCATTTTCTGTGCCACATGAGAAAAGCACATCTTCCTTCTCCTGTCCTGATCACTTTCTACAGGGGGACAATCGAGAGCATCACAGTCTGGTTTGGAGGCATCACTGCTTCAGACAGGAAGGCGGTGCAGAGAGTGGTGAGAATGGCCGAAAAGATCATTGGCAGTTCCATCCCTCCCATCCAGGACATAACACAGAAATGCTGCTTGAGCAGGGTCCGTAAGATTATCTGGGACACTACATATCCTCTTCACGACCTGTTTTACTTGTTACCTTCTGGGAGGAGGCTTCGTGGTATCCATAGCAGAACATCCAGATTCAGCCAGAGTTTCATTCCATACAGCATTAACCTTGCGAACTCTCAAGCTTCCTCCTTCCGTTATATATTCAAGATGGACAATATTTAATATTTATTGCTATGTATATGTAGGGATGTGGGTCTATACATATGTTGTTCATAGTATGTTTAGGTGTGTGTCATGTATGTGTTTCACTTTGAGAGTGGGCAACTAAATTTCATTTTTGATATGTGCCATTGTGCCCACAGTATAAAAATGACAATAAAGGTTATCTATCTTATCTTATAATACTTTTCTAATTTTTTGCAAACCCCTGCTTCTTACAATGGCAACTTCCATAACTCAAAGAAGTTGACTAGACTTCTTTGTCTAGTATAGATAACTTAGATATATAGAATCCTTC
>NW_015427215.1:0-1238 GCF_001527695.2 Protobothrops mucrosquamatus | reverse complement strand
GTTTAGCTGCTCTTCTCAAGGCCGCAACGAATTCTTTTGCTGATTCCCCAGCTCGCTGATCTCTCTGTTGAAATGTGTGCCTCCAAGCCATGACAGATTGCTTGGGCTGGAAGTGTTCCTTTAAAACTTTCTTCAGATCGGAGTATGACACCGTTTCCAGCGAGTCCGGGGCGATTAGGCTCTCGGCGATCTCAAAGGCATCTTGCCCACGAACGCACAACAACGTGGCAGCCTTTAAGCCTTCCTCCCTTATCTGGTTTATGCGGAAGTACGTCTCGACTCTTGCAACATAAGATTCCCACCTCTCGGGGTGAAAGACGTTGAATTCCGCTAAACGCCCAACTTTCGCCATGATCGAGGATCAGGGTCTTCTTCAGCCGCACGCACCCTCCAGCGATTTCGTACTGGCAGGATAACGCTGACTTCCACGCCGTTTTCCTCTTCCGGACTTTTTTGGGTGAGTCTTCAAGCTTTCCTAGCTGTAAAGACTGGATCCCATCCTCGTCGCCAGTGTTAAGTCCGGAGAATAATGGCGCTTGAGACGAAGCATTTCTAACAAGTCTTTATTCTCTGCTTCCAATCTACGAACAACCCGAGCAGAGGCACGCAGGCCTCTATTTATACCTTCTGATCCCCGGGCAAATCCAACCAATCACAAGGCAGTCTTTTCCTGCCTTGCGCATGCGCGCAAGGCCGGCGCCACTCAGTCTGGTCCCGGGCAGCTTTTGCAAATGCCCGGGACTCTTGCAACGTCCTGAGCCTGCTTTTGCAGGCTCAGGACACAACAGAAAGGTTTAATCCCTTTAAACAAATGTAATTAGTTTTACTCCCTTTAATTGAGTCTGTCTGTGGCTTTTAGAAAGTTTTCTTTGAAGGCAAACAGGCTTAATTTAAAGCTAAAGCTTTTCGCAATTGCCGGAGCCTTTCAGTCTAGAATTGCAACATTGTGACACGTGACACGCCTAAGGCAGCTTAAAGAGAGAAAAAACTGAGTTTGTGTTTCTTTATTTTCTTGCTTTGCACTTGATTCCTGTGTCTTTACAGGTACAGTGAAGGGATTGGGGGGTGCATTCTTATTATACTGTGGAAAAGCTAAGAAAGGCTGAGGAATTCTGGGAGTTGAAGTCCACAAGTCTTAAAAGTGCCAAGTTTGAAGACCCCTGAACTAGCTGGTAGTTGTGTATATTAATAAACATGGATAAATTCATCATACATTTTTGTCAATAAGATTTGTCAAT
>NW_015427214.1:0-1238 GCF_001527695.2 Protobothrops mucrosquamatus | reverse complement strand
TTTCTTCCTGTATAGAAAACCTGAACCTTATTTCTTTTGAAAGGTTGATGAACTTGGACTGCCCAATAAAGCTTGTTTGGCCTCTTTGAACTCCGGACTGAATCTTGACTTCTATTCCACGTTCCCTATGGCAAATGACACTTTGCTTTGACACTTATCTTCAGAGACTCTAATTTATGTTAATTTGCTTCTCTGCTTAGCTTAGTTTTGCTTACCTTCATATAGAAATTGCATGTGAAACAGTGCCCTGATGTTACCTGAAATAGGAGGCACTCCCATTAAGGACTTTGAAATTTGAGCTGTTATATGTAGTCTTGTGCATGTGTTCTTGCTTATCTTTTGAGTACTTTATTGAATATTACTTTATTACTGGGAGTACTGAGCATGTGATATAATAAAAATAAAAATTTTGGAAAAATTGAGCAATTCCAGGATTACTATGCTGAATTGAAAATTGAAAATATGTGTTCATTTTTTGTCTGTAAAGTGGCTCTTTACCAGTCTAATAGAAAGACTAATCGTTTTCTGTGTGGTTACAATTTAACAATATGATTTTTTTTCTATATTTAAAAATAGGTTTCTTTTTTGTTGTTTGCATTTGTGTTTTTTAGTTCTTTGTTGCCTTGTTCCCTTTGTATATTAAAACAATAACAAAATTAAAAATGAGGAAATAGGACTTTTTAAATCAAGTGACAGAGAATGGTTTATGATTGTTCTGGAAATATGCAAAACCATTCTGAGCAAGCCCAGACTGTGCCTTTCTTGGTTAACATTTGTTTTTCTTTTCTTTAGGAGTCACTCCCAAACCAAAAATGGATCATGGTATTTTGTCTAGAAATACAGTAAACTTTTAGTCCGAAATATTAAATCTGCAAGAATACAAGCAGTTTCAGAGCATTGACTTCCAAATAACAAGTGGACTACTCCAGAATCCCTCAACTGGCATGGATAAGTAGGTTTGCTCAAACTCTGGCCCCTTCGGAAGGACTGTAGAAATATATATATATATATATATATATATATATATATATATATATATATATATATATATATATATATATTTAAAGTCAATCAGATAAAAATAAAGCACTCTGGGATGTAAGGTAAAAGGCTTTTTTTTATTAATTGCTGAGCTTTCGTTAACAACCTGTTAACATCATCAGAGCAAAGGGCTAAATGAGAAGGGGGGGAGTAAGCGCATAAATTTACATAACAGTTCTATAACGGTTTTAGTGAGG
>NW_015427213.1:0-1238 GCF_001527695.2 Protobothrops mucrosquamatus | reverse complement strand
CCTACCTACCTACCTACCTACCTACCTACCTACCTACCTACCTATCTATCTATCTATCTATCTATCTATCTATCTATCTATCTATCTATCTATCTATCTATCTATCAAAATTCTGCACCACTCATCTCACCTAAGTGTCTCTGGCTAGTTTACAAATTAAATCTTGAACAAATTCACATCAAGTCTTGCTGCCTCTGAATCTTAGATCTCAAATTCCAATAACATTTTGCCATCTCTGAGTCTCAAATTCAAGCACTCTCTTGAAGGATCCATATTCTCCCAAGTTTTTTTCTTAAAAAAATGGGTTCCAGGGTATAATTTATGAAAAATATAACAGAAGCAAAACTAATATATAATTCATATAACATAATATAAAAAATAAAAAAAAATATTTTAAACTTCTTGACACTTTATTAGCTTACAACATATGAAACAGAAATACAGATCTTGTCTTTCTCCTAGTATGGTGCAATTATTAATGTATTTTTCACAGTGAAGAATCAAGGTGAATTTATATCTGGAAACTATTTCTTCCTGGTCTGATGCAAACACCAGCTGCTTTGCATTCACCTCCCACTACATGTGGTGCACTATAAAAGAACAAACTGCAGGCACTGTTGTCACTGTGTGATGGCTGGCATGATATATGTGTTGTTGAGTCAGGAAATCATGAGCATCAAATTAATCCAACATGAAAAGCTTGCTGCCTGACAGAAATTTCAGTTTATGTCAGTTCTTACACACACACACACACACACACTGAAAAGAGCTGTATCCTTTATGCATGAGAAAATTTGGTTAACTGGGTTTTCAAATGCTTTGGATGAGCTGGAATCTTTTCAAAGTCATCTTGATGCTAAAAAAAACTGCACATTCTAAATTTGTACATTCTTCCTATCTTCAGATGATATTTCCTGATCCAACCCCACTTTTTGTGGTAGCTTCCTTCTCTTCTACAAGTGACCAGTAATGATGTAGAAGAGATTTGCTGAAGTCTGGCCAACTATCCAGTCAGATTTGACTATGTTTATTTATTTGTTTGCTTGCTTATATAGCCTGCCATCTTACCACCAAAGGTGACTTTGGGTGGCACCCAACAAATTGATAAAAGATATAAAAACAGAGAAGATAAATATAAAAACCATAGTAACAAATACTCAAAATACAGTCAAAGTGAAGGGAGAATAAAACAATGGAGCCATCTAACCAAGTCTCTGGTTCCATGGGAGCCACAGGTC
>NW_015427212.1:0-1238 GCF_001527695.2 Protobothrops mucrosquamatus | reverse complement strand
TATTTAAATGGATATACAAGTTTGCAGTGATACAAAACTCAGCATGCACAGATCTATACAATCCTTTATGTTACAACTAAATGGCATATATATGTATGATATATGCACAAGTACAATATTTAGACTTTCAGATATTAAGGTATTCACTACATAGGTCAAATGTTTAAAAATGTTTAAAAATACATTTTGAATTGTGCCACCCCCACTCAAAATCTCTGTAAATCCAATTGTACAGCTAAATCCTTTCATGATTACTCTCTTCAACTATTACTATAAAAAAGAGAACACCTGGCTTTTCTACATAATATTTTACTATCAGTGTTCTGATTAGCACTACCACACTGTAGTTATCTTGTAAATTTGAGAAGTCTTGTTCAATTTTTAAGCATTTGTTTAAAAGAGCATTTTTATCAATTTGCATATTTTATCCTCATTCAGACCGATTTTATACAATTGATTTATTTACAGAACTCCTTACCTAGTGCAGAAAAGATGGCTGCTGCCCAGAACATTTCTCCCATCAGGGCAGGTATGAAGATTAGCCCTCCCATCCGTTTTCCATAGATTTGCTGAAATGGATCCAACATTGTCACATACCCTTTGGAACGCATGGGCTTTGCAAAAAACAAGCCACCTAAAAGATGCATTAAAAAAAGTTTGGATTCTAATTATTTTTCTGGATTAAGTAGCCATCTGTAAAAATGAAGGATGTTTGGTTTTATCTATGTAATATCAGACTGCTTATGAGAGACATAACTGATATTTAAATCATTTTCCATAATATAATAATCCAATAAGTCTTTCTTCTCAATGATTGTCAAAGTGGCTACATAGTAATAGAATTGAGGTTCTTATACTTGTTAATATTACTGATTGATAGTGCAATGACTAGTGGAATATTATTAGTCAGCATTAGGTCTGTATTACTTGGACACAGACTTAATGTGTGCAACTCCTTTAGTTAGTCTTATGTAGAGCAGTTATCCCAGCCAAGCAAAAAATCAGCAGTGAAAAGTAATTTGTTACAAAACTGGGTTGGGTATATTCAGGGCTTTTTTTCTCGGAGAAAAGGTGGCGGAACTCAAACCTGGCCACGCCCTCATCAAACCCTAGGACCGCCCCTTTAGAGAACAGGAATGCAAGTAAAATTTGGGAGGGGCTATTTCCGGTGTGGGAGGGGCTATTTCCGGTGCGGCCGGCCCGGAAAAAGGTGCCGGAACGCGGTTCCGCCGCGTTCC
>NW_015427211.1:0-1238 GCF_001527695.2 Protobothrops mucrosquamatus | reverse complement strand
ATTCCCTATCTATGTTTCCTGGTAAAATACATGGGAATATCCTATTTGAGAAAATTCCACTTAGGGTTAGGGTTAGGTCACCATGAACTTGGAGAGGAAAATGGACATTGCAGAAAAACTCAGAGTGTTTGGGAATAGTTAGGAGGACAGTGAGCTTTCTACTGTGTCCTATCTATGTTTCATGGTACAATACATGGGAAAATCCTATTTGGGAAAAATTCACTTACGGTTAGGGTTAGGTCACCATGATCTCGGAGAGGAAAATGGACATTGCCAACAAACTCGGAGTGCTTGGGAATGGTTAGGAGGACACTGATTTTTCTAGGCTGCCCTATCCATGTTTCCTGGTAAAATACATGGGAAAATTCTATTTGGGAAAATTCCACTTAGGGTTAGGGTTAGGTCACCATGAACTCGTAGAGCAAAATGGACATTTCCAAGAAACTCGGAGTGCTTGGGAATGATTAAAAGGGCACTGACCTTTCTAGGATTCCCTATCTATGTTTCCTGGTACAATACATGGGAAAATCCTATTTGGGAAAAATCCACTTAGGGTTAGGGTTAGGTCACCATGAACTCGGATATCAAAATCGACATCGCCAAGAAACTCGGAGTGCTTGGGAATGATTAGGAGGGCACTGATCTTTCTAGGATTCCCTATCTATGTTTCCTGGTAAAATACATGGGAATGTCCTATTTGAGAAAATTCCACTTAGGGTTAGGGTTAGGTCACCATGAACTTGGAGAGGAAAATGGACATTGCAGAAAAACTCAGAGTGTTTGGGAATAGTTAGGAGGACAGTGAGCTTTCTACTGTGTCCTATCTATGTTTCATGGTACAATACATGGGAAAATCCTATTTGAGAAAAATTAACTTACGGTTAGGGTTAGGTCACCATGACCTCGGAGAGGAAAATGGACATTGCCAACAAACTCGGAGTGCTTGGGAATGGTTAGGAGGACACTGATTTTTCTAGGCTGCCCTATCCATGTTTCCTGGTAAAATACATGGGAAAATCCTATTTGGGAAAATTCCACATAGGGTTAGGGTTAGGTCACCATGAACTCGTAGAGCAAAATGGACATTTCCAAGAAACTCGGAGTGCTTGGGAATGATTAGGAGGGCACTGACCTTTCTAGGATTCCCTATCTATGTTTCCTGGTACAATACATGGGAAAATCCTATTTGGGAAAAATCCACTTAGGGTTAGGGTTAGGTCACCATGAACTCGGAGAGG
>NW_015427210.1:0-1238 GCF_001527695.2 Protobothrops mucrosquamatus | reverse complement strand
GACTTGGTTATTTCAGCGGGCAGGACTGGCCTAGGGGTATTTTAATTGGTTTTAACAAAATTTTAGTAGAAGCGGCCAATTCAAATATTTATTTTTAATCATTTTTAAATTTTGTATGGTATTGTACTATTGTTTTTAAACTGGCTGTAAGCCGCCCTGAGTCCTCCGGGAGAAGGGCGGGGTATAAATTTAATAAAATAAATAAATAAATAAAATAAATGTGCTACCACTGGATTATAGAAAAAACTATGGAGCACAATGGTGAATCCACTTGGATAGGAGTGAATATGCCCACAGTCCTTGGTGGAACCTGACCAAGTTGTCATAAAATCCCAGAGTTCTACAGAGCATAGTCTGATAACGTTGCTTATGTAGCAGTCCTTTTCCTCACTGCGTACAAGTGCTTAGTATCATTTCAGAATTTCCACTCTTCCTGGAACTGGAAATTATATAATGATTGTTCAGAAGCCCCATAATAATATCAACCTCTTGGTCATCGGAAGAGACCACTATCAAGAAGTCTATAATTCCTATGGTTAGAACGTTTTAAAAATATAAGAATAGGAGTCCTTGCAGATTGCACTCCACTAGTCATTGCCAACTATAGGGGGTGATGCTCATCTCTGTTTCCAGGCCATTGAGCCTAGAAGAATTCGAAGACATTTCCGCGGTTTTGTGGCCAATATGACATCACAGAGTGCTGTTATCTTCCCACGGATGTGGTACCCATTTATATACTCACATTTGCATGCTTTCGAACTGTTACTTTGGCAGGAGCTGGAGCGAGGATGGAAGCTCATCCCTGTCATGTGGTGCTCAGGTCTTGAACCTGAGCTGCTGGCTTTACATCTAACAAACCCAGTGTCTTAACCCAGGGATCTCCAACCTGTGGACCGCAGCCCAGTACCGGGCCATGGCCTGTTGGCCACCGGGCCACCGGAATGGCTGGCTAGCGCCACTGTGCGAGTACCACCATGCGAGAGCTAGCAGATCTGTTTGTGCATGTGTGTGGGCACTAGCGGCCCATTTATGCACATGCGTGAGCGCTAGTGGCTCATTTGCGCGCACACGGGCACTAGCGGCCTATTTGTGCACTTGCACGGGAGCTAGCGGCCTGTTTATGCATGTGCATAGGCGCCAGCCTACCACCAGCACCGCCATGGGTGTGCACGGCCCATTTGCGCATGCACGTATGTGCACACCTTTCCCTGTTCTTCTCTTTCATTCTGGGCCGCCAA
>NW_015427209.1:0-1238 GCF_001527695.2 Protobothrops mucrosquamatus | reverse complement strand
CAGTCGGGACTGGAATTTCAGTTGTTCAGTGAAGCAGCGGTTAGGTGAGGAGTCACATGATCCCTTGGATCTACAACCATAATCCCACACTGCTGGTTGCAATCATTAAGTGATCTTGAGGGTTCTTGAGTGGGGGGAGGACCAGGCAATGGTGGTGGTGGGGGTCCTGGATACCAGGTATAGGCCACCCATGAGTTGGGGGGGGTTTCCTGAAGTGGGATACAAGGCTGCAGCCACCCCTGGAAGCCTGAGCTATATACCACCACAGCCATGAAAAGCAGCCCTGATTGACAACAATGCTGGGACTGCGTCTTAAGTGGAGGCCTGGCGCACTCAGCTATTTCAGCCATCTGCCACTGACCCCAGGACTGGACTTCAGCCCACTGTCTCTGCTGCCATTGAGAAATGAGGCCTTAATCTCCAAAGTGGAGGCCTTTGCAGCCTTGCGACATTTTCCAAGCCGCCTATTCCATACTGTTGCTAAGCAACATGTCCCAAAGCATCTCTAACCTTCTTCAGGGCCCCCTCAACTTCCACATTTCCTGTGCCAGGACTCACAGGGCCTCCCCTGCCCACTTCAGGCAACCCCACATTCCTTAACTGGGACTTTGTCTGCTTGTGAAGTAGCTTAACAACCACAAGTGCAGGATTGCAATCGTTGAGTAAAGCGGTCATGTGACACCTCACTTAATGGCCGCTTCTCTCAAAGACTGAGATTCCGGTCTGAATTGTGCTCATAATACGAGGAATACCTATAGGGAATCCCCAAAATTAAGGCATCGCATAAGAAAGAGAGGAGGGAAGAGAGTTCGGGTTAGCGTAAGCAACCCATTCCCAATACCCTTTTTCTCGCTTTTTCCAATTTTTGCACCATTGAGCTCCATTCCATCATGAATTCTTGATCCCAGCTTCCTCGTGACACATACATTTTATAAAATAGTACAAGAAGGGGAAAAAATGGACCCAGGAAATTATAGACCAGTCAGATTGACATCAATACCTGGGAAGATCCTGGAAAAGACAATCAAGCAAGGAATCCGTGAAAACGTAGAAACCAACAAAGCTATTACTGGAAACCAACATGGGTTTGTCAAAAACAGATCATGCTAGACAAAACTTAGTGCTCTCTTTGACAAAGTGACTAAAGTGGCTAAAATAGTGGAATAGTGAAGTGGACATACCCCCCATGTTTCCCCGGAAATAAGACTCGGTCTTAATAGGTTTTTTTGCCTCCAAAA
>NW_015427208.1:0-1238 GCF_001527695.2 Protobothrops mucrosquamatus | reverse complement strand
TTGTGGTCTAAGATCAGACACAAGAAGTTGGAACAAGTGATGATTTTTTGGCTCTGGACTTTAAACTTCATCTCAATTTGATTTTTGGCCTAGATATGGCACTGAAATTGACCTGGTTGGCCCAAAGATAACTTGGGGGAGGAGGAAAAGGAGGAATACAATTCTGTATATAGGTAGCCCTTGACTTACAACCATAATTGAGCTTGGAATTGTAAGATATTGTGGGTAGAAGTTGTATTGTATTTTTGTGATGGTCTAAATCAGTGATGGCGAACCTTTTAGAGACTGAGTGCCAAACTGCAACCCAAAACCCACTTATGTATCGTCGGGTGCCGGGTGGGCATGGTCCATTGGCTGGGTTTGGCCAATTGGGTGGACATGGCCCATTGGGTGGGCGTGATTATGGTGGTAACAGCAGACTGGGTAGGATTAAAAAGTTCAATCAATCAATTCCAACTTTGCGAAATCTTTTTTTTCCCGTGAAAAGTTGAAATTGATTGATTGAACCTTTTTTTTTTTGCACACAGCGGCGGAGGCCTAAAGCGAAAAGGTTTTATAAAACCCAGCTGAAGGCCTAGGACTGGGGTGAGGGCACGGGTGCCCACAGAGAGAGCTCTGCTTGCCACCTGTGGCATGCGTGCCATAGGTTTGCCACCACGGGTCTAAATCAATTTTCCCCAATGGGTATTTTTTGCTCGAAACTAGAAGTAAATGCCAGTTTACAAAAAAAAAAAATCATCACAAATCATGGTCACATGACCACCAGATGGTTCAAATGGCCTTAAATGTCAGCTAATTTCCAAGAGGCCAAAATGCAATCTTGTGACGATGACGGTGTGTGTGGCTACTATAACTTCAAAAATGGTTCATAAATAGCTTTTATGAAGATTCTGTTGAGTTTGAACAGTCACTAAGTGATCAGTCATAAATTGAGGACTACCTGTATATAGATACAGCTTCATAGCTATAATATCTATATCTACATGGGGCTCCCTTTGAGGAGCACCCGGAGGCTTCAACTGGTCCAGAATGCGGCCGTGCGGGCGGTGTTGGGAGGGACTCGTCGCTCCCATGTAACACCGCTGCTGCGCGAGCTGCACTGGTTACCAGTGGCCTTCCGGGTGCGCTTTAAGGTGTTAGTTACCACCTTTAAAGCGCTCCATGGCATAGGACCTGGTTATCTCCGAGACCGCCTTCTGCCACAGATTCCCTCCCATAGACCGGTACGCTCCCACAGA
>NW_015427207.1:0-1238 GCF_001527695.2 Protobothrops mucrosquamatus | reverse complement strand
ATATATATATATATATATATATATATATATATATATATATATATATATATATATATATATATATATTAAAAAAAAAAAACCAAACAAACAAACTGTGAGCACCAGGAGTATATCAAACTAAAAAAGTTTAATAACACAAAACATAAAACAAAACTACACCAAGCTTTCGTCGGACTCCTTCCGACATCGTCAGGGTTACGTGCCATATATATATCTGGCATTAGGAAATCACAGGGCTGTAACTAGCCTGGGAAGTTTTAAACAAATCTCCAAAGGCGGTCGTGGCGAACCATTTCCAAATTGCTACCCTGAAAATTACAAGGATGTGTCCATTTAATCAGCAGGAGTCAAACTGAATCAGAGGGGGAAAAAAGTAAACGTCCCCTTTCACAGGCTAGGATTATTCATGCTTTCAAAGCTCTTCAGCAAATTGTAGGAAATAAAGGTTTGGGATACATCATTCAGCAAGTTGGAGCTGGTGAATTGCCAGTTCTCCATGGTGGGGCGGGAAGAATCAAAGCAGAAGGAAACATAGGGAGGAGGGTTCCCTCTCTTACCCCCCCCCCCAATGTGGAAATATGCACAGGTTGCATCTTGGTGCAAAAACACCTTATAAGGTACAAAATGTTGTGCAAAGTGAGAGTTTTGGCAAACGCCACCTTGTTGCTTGGGGTAACCCATGAAGAGAGGAGTCAGAATGTCTAGGGTTGGGAAGGAAGAGAGAGGCAATATATTCTGAAGCTGATGGGACTTAACTCTGGAAGGCCTGAACCAGAAAGAAAAAAAAACCCATCATCTGACTCAGCATCCTGGGGTTTCCAGGACATCTCCAGCCCTGTGAGTCAGAACAAATGTGCTAGGTTTCAGGCAGACTGCATTCATAAATGGCTGAGAGGGCCGTTGGCTGCGGAGGTTTAGTGCGATTCCAATCAGCGGATGCAATAGCCGGATTAACAGAAGAGCAGAGGTGGAAGGGATCATGGAGGTCTTCTAGTCCAAACTGTTGTCAGATTTTGTTTTAAAATCTATTTAGAAGAGGAAGAATGACCTTTTGGGGGTAGATAACCCTTCCTTCCTCTCCCTCCCTCTTCTTTCTTTGTTCCTTCCTTCCTCTCCCTCCCTCCCTCCCTCCCTCTCTCTTCTTCCTTCCTTCCTTCTTTCCTTCCTTCCTTCCTTCCTTCCTCTCCCTCCCTCCCTCTTCTTCCTTCCTTCCTCCCTTCCTCTCTCTCCCTCCCTCC
>NW_015427206.1:0-1238 GCF_001527695.2 Protobothrops mucrosquamatus | reverse complement strand
ATATATGTATTTTAGATATTATAACTTTTATGTAATGAGGAAATTTGGGTTACCCGAAACTTAAATACTATGGATATTAATGGTTAAATTGGAGTAGTGTAATTAAAAACTAAAAACTAGGTAAAACTTAAAAACAAAAAATGTATTGATAAATGTGATAATGAAGTTTTAACTGACTTTGATACAATTAGAAATTTATTAGCTTAAATATGATGTAGCAAATGTTAAGGGAAATAGAGAAGAAATATTTGATGATGTAACCTGAGATATGTATTAAAGATTGTGTTATTGAACTATTGACCAACCCAATCACCATGTTGCTTTCCAAATACTTAAATGTAAAACTGGAAAACCAATAAAATATTATAAGAAAAATATATTCTAAATCAATTTTTAAAAAGTACAATTTTAATACCACGGGTTCCTATTTAAATGTAAGCTTAAATATAACTTACATAGCCAGGTAACCCCTAAACAAGTGACATTTATTGCAGAATGGGTTTTGAGGTCTGGAAATCTCTGATTGTAGGGAGGAAAGTGTATAACAAAGGTCAGAAAACTTGAGGGGCTGTGTGAAATGTTAAGAATGTGTTGAAGATAATCCCATTCAGTGGCTGTCATTATGGAGTTTCATATGTACTAAACATCTGTCATAGAAGCTGCGGAGAATCATAAAATACCCATTTGTATAAATAAAGTGATAAGACTGAAAAGAATTGTATTAGCCTAAATATGATACAGTAAATGTTAAGAGAAATAGAGAAGGAATTTTTTGATGATGTAATCTGAGATACGTACTAAAGATTTTGTTATTGTACTATTGACTACTCAATCACCACGCTGCTTTCTAAATACTTAAATGTAAAACCAATAAAAGCTTGTTATAAAAAAATATTTAATGTGGTATTTTGAGATTTGTATTAAAAATATCTGTATGTCATTGAATTATTGGTCAACCCAGCGGCCACGTTGCTTTTCAAATACTTAAATGTAAAATTAGAAAATCAATAAAACCTTTTTCAAAAAAAAAAAATTCAAAGGAGAAAAAAAATTAGGTTTTACTCTTAGGGAAGAAAAAGCAAACATCAAGGTACAAAATTGGTGGAACTTGGCTCAATAGCAGTAACTGCGAGAGGGATCTTTGTTACATATTTTATGTTATATGTTATGAACATATCACAAATATAAGTTATGATTATAGAGGGCCTGTAATGCAACCATAGTTAGCCTTTTCGTGA
>NW_015427205.1:0-1238 GCF_001527695.2 Protobothrops mucrosquamatus | reverse complement strand
CAACCATTGTGACCGGTTAAGTTCGTGCCTGAAAGTCCTGCTTCAACAAGAAGAGCCTGCCACCCATCAATGCTGCATGAGTTCCGGTTGTAAGACATCTCACCGATCTCTAAAGAACATTACCGCAAGGCTGGACAAGGGGGGTTGTGGCTGGGAGGGCCTGGGCATTGGCGGCCTCTAAAGAGGTAGCGCTACATATACAAAGAACGTGTTGGAGAAAACTTAGACTATCTTACTGGTAATCATGGAAAAATGAACTCAACATGAGTTATCTACAATATTAGGCTGCTACAATTTGCTATTAGCTTCTTGACATTTCTAAATGATAGAGAATGGTAGATGGGAATGACCTTGGGAAACAGGGGAAGAGATGTAGCCAGGGGAATGGTCAGATAAGAAGTAGCCAAACCCACAGCAGAAATGTGGATGTGGCAAACATCTCAGAAGGGACCCTCCCTAGTTTTGGGGGGGATGTAAAGGTGACAGGGGAGAAATGTACTTTCAGACTTGCAAAATTCTGTTAATTTAACCTTACAATAAAGTAGAATTACAGTAGTTCATCTGGGCATGCTTTCTCTCTGGACTACCTCAGAAGACTGACAAGAATTCACAAATATTATTCCTATAGGAGAAGAACAGGCAGAGCTGGGGGGGGGGAGTTAAATGCATCATCAGTTTAGAGTCCTTGTGTTGCCACAAAAGATCCAAGTCCAGCCCTCCCTTTGAATTCCATTGACCTTTATCTAGCTCCAATTGAACTTTAGTTGACCAGATTCTTGTGTACAGGCTTGAATAAATCTTCTATGCTACAACCTTATGGATGGTCCTGATTTTTTGCACCTGACAGTTCCATAGAAAAGTATGTTTACTGATCCCTACAATTGTAAGTGCAGTGTGTGATGTCATATGGATATTTTCTAGGGGAGGTAAATAGAAATTGCCTTTTCTAAGAGGAAAGAAGAGTTGCTGTTCCATAGATGTTTGAGCTCTAAGCATAGAAGAGCAGGCAGAGCTGGGAGGCAGAGTTAAGTGCATCATTAGCTTAGAATCATTATGTTCTCATAGATGGTCCATGTCCAACCCATCTTGAAGTATGTTGACCCTTATCTGGTGCCAATTTAGTACTGAACTTTAGTTGACTAGATTCTTGCATATAGGCTTGAGTAATAAATCTTTTGAACTGCAACTTAACATAAGGAACTCATCCTTTGCACCTGGCACTAAGACTATAATTCCCT
>NW_015427204.1:0-1238 GCF_001527695.2 Protobothrops mucrosquamatus | reverse complement strand
GAATTCCTGAGCCAGCCATGCTGAGGGGAAAGGGAGAGGTTTCCAAGCTGAGCCATGCTGGCTCAGGAATTCTGGGAGTTGAAGTCCACGAGTCATGAAGGGGCCATAGTTCCCCCATGCTGGCTCAGGAATTCTGGGAGTTGAAGTCCACGAGTCATGAAGGGGCCATAGTTCCCCCATGCTGGCTCAGGAATTCTGGAAGTTGAAGTCCACGAGTCATAAAAGAGCCGAGGTTGCCTATCTCTGATTTAGACCAGTGTTTCTCAATCTCGGCAACTTTAAGATATGTGGACTTAATTCTCAGAATTCCCCACCCAGAATGCTAGTTGGGGAATTCTGGGAGTTGGAGTCCACATATCTTAAAAAGTTGCTAAGGTTAAGAAACACTAGGTCTATGTACTGTATCTATAGATCTACATTCCTTTTTGGTGTGTGTTTACATAGTGTGCATATACACATACAAGTGCCGATATATACACATGCACAAATATTATCCATATACATTATACACACACAAGACACACAAATATATCCATAATCCATTAACTATTGCACGCTGCCTACAGTCACTTTTTTTGTGCCACAGTTGTTAAATGAATCACTGCAGTTGTTAAGTTAGTAACTGTTGCTAAGTCTGAGTCTGGCTTCCCTTTGACTTTGCTTGTCACAAGGTTGCAAAAGAGGATCACGTGACCCCAGGGCACTGCGGCCGTCATAAATATGAGTCAGTTGCAGAGCGTCTGAATTTGGATCACGTGACCACGCTGCAGTGGTCGTTAAGTGTACAAAATGCACGTAAGTCAATTTTTAGTGCTGTTGTAACTTCGAATGGTCACTAAATGGTCACCAAATAAACTGTTGTAAGTCGAGGGCTAACCTATTAGGTTCTTGCAAGGATACTGTTCTCCCCTGCAGGGCAAGGTATACTAACTAAAACACTGATCTCCGGGACAAAAAAGTTTTATTAAAATACTAAGCTTTCGTTAGCAACTGCTAAAGTTGTCAAAGTTGCTAACGAAAGCTTAGTATTTTAATAAAACATTTTTGTTCCGGAGATCAGTGTTTTAGGAATATACCTGGGACTCAAATTTTTAGAATAATTGCACTATCTATCTATCTATCTATCTATCTATCTATCTATCTATCTATCTATCTATCTATCTATCTATCTATCATCTATCTATCTATCTATCTATCTATCTATCTATCTATCTATCTATCTATCTATCTATCTATCT
>NW_015427203.1:0-1238 GCF_001527695.2 Protobothrops mucrosquamatus | reverse complement strand
CACGTGAAGTATTAATACCACTTTACAATGCCTTGGTAAGGCCACACTTGGAATACTGCATCCAGTTTTGGTCACCACGATGTAAAAAAGATGTTGAGACTCTAGAAAAAGTACAGAGAAGAGCAACAAAGATGATTAGGGGACTGGAGGCTAAAACATATAAGGAACGGTTGCTGGAATTGGGTATGTCTAGTTTAACAAAGAGAAGGACGAGTGGGGACATGATAGCAGTGTTCCAATATCTCAGGGGCTGCCACAAAGAAGAGGGAGTCAAGCTATTTTCCAAAGCGCCTGAAGGCAGGACAAGGAGCAATGGGTGGAAGCTAACCAAAGAGAGAAGCAACCTAGAACTAAGGAGAAACTTCCTGACAGTTAGAACAATTAACCAGTGGAACAACCTGCCTCCAGAAGCGATGAATGCATCAACACTGGAAGTTTTTAAGAAGAAACTGGACAGCCATTTGTCCGAAATGGTATAGGGTTTCCTGCCTGAGCAGGGGGTTGGACTAGATGACCTCCAAGGTCCCTTCCAACTTTATCATTATTATTATTATTAATACTCAACTGTCAAGTGCAATTAATACAGTATAAAACTTAAATAAATAAGAAAACATACAAAGTTACACTATTAAGATAAGTAGAACTTCCAGTTTAAAACCATAACACAAAATAGCGGGATTTAAAATTAAGAGCATGACTCCTGTTCAAAGATTTTCATTTTATTAACAGGATCAAACTGTCATACAAAAATAATATCTATTACTATTCAGAATTTTCCAATCTGCTTTCTATGTTGCTTTGTTCCAAAACTCAGTTTGTACTTAGAGTCACCATCTGGAATTTTAAAATTCAAAATCATCCAACTGCTGTAGGTCTAGAGATAAATCCTGTACAGGAATTCAGGAAAATATACTACAAAACGCATTCACCCTTAATGGAATAGCACTAAAGAAATAAAATGAAACATAAAAATGATCAACCTCAGAAAATAAACTACAAAAGTAGAGACAAGATTCTGCAAACTAAACCTTTGTAAAGTAAATGAATGTTTACAAAAAGATCCGATGGCATTAGTAATGGCAAACTGTACTTTCTTGTATCAGTGTGATTAATATTTGATGCTGACAGTCTATTATCATTGTAAAGAAATATACACAGTTGACAATAATCCTGAATAATAATAACTGCTAACTATGCAAATTTTTTGCCACTGCTAATAGTTTAAACCATGAACTGAA
>NW_015427202.1:0-1238 GCF_001527695.2 Protobothrops mucrosquamatus | reverse complement strand
GTTCCTCAGTCCGCACACAAAACGATCGCGCAGTCTTTCTTCTAAGTCCTTGAAGTCGCACGGTTTAGCTGCTCTTCTCAAGGCCACAACGTAGTCTTTTGCTGATTCTCCAACTCGCTGATCTCTCTGTTGAAATGTGTGCCTCCAAGCCATGACAGATTGCTTGGGCTGGAAGTGTTCTTCTGCAATTGCCCGGGACTCTTGCAACGTCCCGAGCCTGCCTCTTGCAGGCTCAGGACACAAGAAGTTCTACTTCATTTATTTTTTCCAGAGTTGTTTCCATTCTGCAGTACTATTTCTACTGGAATTAGAAGATTCCACTGACTTATTCAATTTCAGTCATTTCCATACAAAAGGTCTATTCCATCTCATTTTAAAAAATGAACAAAAGTCCAGGAACATTTTGTGAATGCATACATTTTGTACACTTTTTTTTAAAACAAATTTTATTGGTTTTCAAATTTTACATTGAGTATTCAGAAAGCAGCATGGTGACTGGGTAATCAGTGGTTCAATAACAAAATCTTTAGTACATATTTCAGGTTACATCATCAGAAATTCCTTCTCTATTTCCCTTAACATTTGTTATATCACATTTAGGCTAATAGATTTTTAATTATAACAAAGTTAATTAAAACCTTTATCAATATATTTTTTGCTTATACATATCCATATCCTGTTTTTAAGTTTTACCTAATTTTTAATTTTTTATTACAATATTCCAATTTAACCTTTAATATCCATAGTGTTTGAATTTCGGGTAATCCAAATTTCCTTTATTTCACTACATAAAAGTTATCATATCTAGAATATACATATTACTTACTTAAATATATCCTTATCTTATTTCATAAAGTTTATGCTGGGAGCATGCCCTGTGCTCTCCGGGCTGCCGCCCCTCAGCTGATTGTTAATTACTTTCAACTCCCTCCAAAGGTTTTCTATGGAGTTGAGATCTGGAGACTGGCTAGGCCACTCCAGGACCTTAAAATGCTTCTTACGAAGCCACTCCTTCGTTGCCCGGGCGGTGTGTTTGGGATCAATGCCCTTGCTGATAGAAGGAGGTTTGCACTCAAAATCTCACGATACATGGCCCCATTCATTCTTTCCTGTACACGAATCAGTCGTCCTGGTCCCTTTGCAGAGAAACAGCCCCAAAGCATGATGTTGCCACCCCCATGCTTCACAGTAGGTATGGTGTTCTTTGGATGCAACTCAACATTCTCTCTCCTCCAAAC
>NW_015427201.1:0-1238 GCF_001527695.2 Protobothrops mucrosquamatus | reverse complement strand
GTTTGGAACATTATATTTACTCACACATTAATCGGCTATCCACTCACGTAAACTAGGGAGTGACCCTAACATTTTGAGAACATGTATTTTCTTAACAGGGATGTTATTATTTACTATTAATGTTAGTACTATTTTTACTATTATTATTATTATTATTTAATATATTGTAAAAAGTGATGGCTATTGCTGGTCTATGACCATAATAAAGTTTATTATTATTATTATTATTATTATTATTATTATTATTATTATTAATGATATTAATAAATGTTCTGCTAAATTTTATTATTTCAAAGAGCATATAGAAAAGTGTAACTAATGAAGGAGAAAGTAAAAATGCTTTAGGTGTTGCCAAATCAGAATGAAAAATCTGAATATAAAGCTCTGAATATGTATATATGCCTCATCAGTTTTGCCTGGGACATTAGAGAGAAAAAAATACTGGCAACTTTTTTAGGTGTACACGTATAAAAAAAGTATGCTTAGAGGGTTATTAAGTTTATGTCCTGAATATTGTAGATCTTTTCCCTATACTTCCTCATGCAATAGAAATAATGATTTTATTGTAATCGGATGAGATATATCATTGTAGTTTGAGAAAGAGCATCTGCTGCTCATCATTATCTTCATCATAATCCCATATTGAGGGGATAAATATCCTCACCTTAAATGTGACTGGGGGAGAATGATTTCTGTCTCTCACTCTTTCTCTCTGAAAAGCCATTAAACACAGTTTGTAGGAAATGCCAATTAGCTAACTTGACAAAATCCCATCATTTGCCCTATTTTAAAAACAACTAAAAAGGTAACAGAGTACAGATACTCCTTGACTTATGACTATTTGCTCAATAACTGTTCAAATTTATGAATGGTGGTGAACAAAGGGACTTACAATTATATTAATAATAAAGTTCGAAGGGACCTTGGAGGTCACCTAGTCCAACCCCCTGCTCAGGCAGGAAACCCTATACCATTTCAGACAAATGGCTGTCCAATCTTAAAAACTTCCAGTGTTGGAGCATTCACAGCTTCTGGAGGCAGGTTGTTCCACTGGTTAATTGTTATAACTGTCAGGAAGCTTCTCCTTAGTTCTAGATTGCTTCTTTCTTTGGTCAGTTTCCAACCGTTGCTTCTTCAGGTGTTTCGGAGAACAGCTTGACTCCTTCTTCTTTGTGGCAGCCCCTGAGATATTGGAACACTGCTATTGTATCACCCCTAGTCCTTCTCTTCATTAAACT
>NW_015427200.1:0-1238 GCF_001527695.2 Protobothrops mucrosquamatus | reverse complement strand
GCCCCTGGCCCGTTTCCTAGGCGACCCTGCCCGAGCAAGAAGCGGCAGAGAATCCAGAGGCTCTCACGCCGGCGCCCTCAAAGCCAAACGTGGGCGTGGCCAGGTTTGGGTGGGGGCGTGGCCAGGTTTGGGTGGGGGCGTGGCCAGGGGAGGGAGGTGAGTTCCACCACCTTTTCTCTGAGAAAAAAAGCCCTGCATAAACCAATAAATGGTTACCATTAATTGCACTGTTTTATTCTGAGAGACAAAGGGACATGTTTCCCTCAGTGCTGTCGTGATAACAGTTGTAAGCTGTACCCTAAGAAAAATTAATATGCCTATGCTGAATGCAAGCAAAGTGTTTCCAAAGTTGTGGTCATCTCCGCCCCCTTTTCCTTTCTACTGCTTGAAGCCAAAATTTTGCAGCTGGCAATTCCATCTGTGTTTCTTACTTCCCAGCCAAATCAGTTAGGGTCTCTATTGATCAGAGATAAGGAAATCGGGAAGGGCAAAAGGAGAAAGTAATTTAGATAATGCAAATACCAGCAAGAAAAATCATTTCCCATACTGCAAGATATCCCATACCAGATATAGCCTACAAAAATCCAGATGACCCTGAGAGGACAGCGGAAATATAACAGAAAATGCTAATTCTTTGTTTGGAAAGCCAAGGAAGATTAATATATCCCTACTCAACATATGAAAGCCAGTTTGGTTTAGTGATTAAGGCATCAAGCCAGAAACTTCTGAAAAACCTAGCCAAGAAAACTGCAGGGATTGGTCAGGCAACCTCTGAGAACTGAACATCATTGAACAGAAGAAAATAAAACAATGTCAACATACAAAAGAACTCACAAAGTGAATCTGTAGGTACAGCAAATGACTGAAGACACTGAGGCGGGGGAGGAGTCAGGAGTAAGTCTTGAGACGGTTATATGGGAGGAGTTTGACTCTGTGGCTCCTGAGGATGTGGACAGGATTCTCGGGAGGCTGAATGCAACCACATGTTTACTGGATCCGTGCCCCTCCTGGCTGGTACTGGCTGCCCGGGAGGGTACATGAGCCTGGCTCCAGGGAATTATAAATGCTTCTTTGTGGGAGGGTGTCTTCCCCGTAACCTTGAAGGAAGCGGTGGTGAGGCCCCTCCTTAAGAAGCCTTCCCTGGACCCAGATGTATTAGCTAATTATCGTCCGGTCTCCAACCTTCACTTTGTGGCGAAGGTTGTGGAGAGTGTGGTTGCGTGGCAGCTTCCCCGACA
>NW_015427199.1:0-1238 GCF_001527695.2 Protobothrops mucrosquamatus | reverse complement strand
TAGGCCTATTTAATTTCTGGGTCCATTCAGCCTTATGAATCAATGGACAAATAATTTATAAATAGACCGTCTTGGTGCCTAGTACAAATTTTCCCATGCTCCAGCACATTACACTTCTTAAGGAAAAGATTAAGTAAGGCGGGTGACTCATAATTTGCCAGTTGCACTGGAAACTAACTTTCTCAAAACAGAAATGCTTGCAAACCTCAGTAGCCAACTGCCACCTACCCCACATAAATGCAAAACCGGGTGTCTTTGAAGTCATGGAAATATACATGAAGAAGGGGCAGTTTTGTTCTGTCCCAGGAGAATCATCTGAAGCAGCTGCTGCAACCTTATTAATAAGAAACTTTTAATCAAGTGCTTAACTAGCCTCACTTGTTTTATTAGCTTCAAATTCAAGAAAAGTGAGGGTGAGACCTTGACAGTTTCTTCTCCTCCTTCTCCCCTCCCCCCAATATGCTGATTATATGAATATATGTCTCTAACAACCTCTCTTATATTTCTTTAAAAGATGTATACTCATGGAATTGTCCTGTGCAGAATAGGATACAAACTATGACAGCCCACATATTTTAGCAGGATCTAATGCAGTGTTTCTCAACCTTGGCCACTTGAAGACGTCAGGACTTCAACTCCCAAAATTCCCCAGCCAGCAGGGCTGGCTGGGGAATTCTGGGAGTTGAAGTCCAGACGTCTTCAAGTGGCCAAGGTTGAGAAACACTGATCTAATGGCATCTGAGGCATGATCAGTCGCATTGGGAGTTTTTGTTCCTCACTATATTACAGGTAGTCCTTGATGTATAGCCATTCATTTAAGGTCTGTTGGAAGTTACAACAGCGGAAAAAAGTGACTTATGCTCAGTTTTCACACTTAACGACCATCACAGAATCCCTGCGGTCATGTGATCAAAATTCGGCCACTTGGCAATCATCATGTATGTACAATGGTTGCTGCATCCTGGGATCACATGATCACCGTTTGGGACCTTCCCAAATGGCTTCTAACAAGCAAACTCAGTTTGAGAAGCTTGGATTTGAATAATAATAATAATAATAATAATAATAATAATAATAATAATAATAATAATAATAATAATAATAATAATAATAATAATAATAATAATAATAATAATAATAATAATAAAGTTGGAAGGGACCTTGGAGGTCATCTAGTCCAACCCCCTGCTCAGGCAGGAAACCCTATACCATTTCGGACAAATGGCTGTCCAGTCTCT
>NW_015427198.1:0-1238 GCF_001527695.2 Protobothrops mucrosquamatus | reverse complement strand
AACATAATACATTTGCTAATGCAAACAAACCGGGGAGATGGTTGGCCTACCAAATACGTAAGAGACAAAAAGCGAGGCTTATATCTAAAGTTTTGGTCAAAGATCGTGAAATTCACCAACAAGAAATGATTAAAAAGGCATTTACTGAATTTTATTCGCATCTATATTCTTCAGAGACTATAAATAGTAAAGATATTGACAAATATTTACAATCTTCATCTATATATAAACTTACACTGGAGCAGCAGAAAATTATGAATGAAGAGAATGTAAGCCTAAAAAGTGTTTTTCTTCAATTTTATTTTTGTCTAATTTTAATTTTGTCTGTTTAATTTTAATTATTTTGATTTTATTTAATTTTTTCTATACCCTGTAAGATAAGTCCGGTTACATTCTATTTTTAGAGGTTACTTTGCTGACAGATAAACAGATATCCTAAGCTCCTTTACATTGTTCCTTTCCAAGGCTCTGCTGGATTAAAAAAAATACACAATGTAGAAGAAGCATGTAGAAAATAGTTTGTTAAAACAGTTTTTCTCTGGGCATTGTGGTCAGGCAATTAAATTGGGAATGGGGAGGGGGTAGAGAAGTACAATTAAATACAAATTGGAGGGGGGAGAGTACAATAGAGCAGTTAGAAACATTCAATTCACTGGCCAATTACTTTTCTCCTTCTGTTACATTGAGGAATTTCTTTTTTTTCTACAGTCTCTAACTAGAACCAGCTCTTATTAATATTTAAATGTTCTTTTCTCCACTTTTTCTCCTCAGGGACAATTTGGTGCCACTCAATAAAGTGTTACTCTACGGATGGACACATGTTTTCTGAGAATATCTCAGATCCTGTTCTTTCTCATTCAGACCTTAATCACCTCAAGGAGGAGAAATTAGGATCTTTTGCCACACCTTTTGTTTGCCCTGGAGATGCATATCATTTACCTGCCACCATGTCGGCAGATAAACTTACCCAGCAGCTTCATTTAGATTTTAAACAGCAGAGGTGAGAATATCAAGTTCTGTGGCACACCACATTGCAGGGGGGGGGGGTTTAGAATATCATCTCTTTCCCACACAAACGCTAACTTTATGAAAGAGCAGCACCACTGTAAAACACTGCCTCCCACTACGAGCCCTCAGAAGCAATTCATTGATTGATGGATTGATCATGACTGATGGGTATCAAAAGTTGCTGAGAAATCCAGCAGGATAAGAAGAGAAGCACTATCCAATCACAATTT
>NW_015427197.1:0-1238 GCF_001527695.2 Protobothrops mucrosquamatus | reverse complement strand
ACAACCATGACATGGATGACGGAGAATCTCCGTAGAAATTTAATTTATGACGTAACACAAAATGCCGCAGCTTATTTTCCGTGCTGATGTTTGACTGTGCTATACAGTTCAACCTGAGCTGTTTTCAAGGCAGAAACATCTCTGAATCGATCCCAACTGTTCCAATAAAGGCAGTACATTGGAAGCTCTCTCACTGTTTGAAGGCACTGAGGAATCTGGTTGTCTACTTACAGTAGTGGCCAAAATTGTGGAAACCTTTTGGGAAAAGTGTATTTTTGAGGTTTGATGGCTAATAACACCACTTTTTTTTTGGAGTAGTACCATAAAATTATATATCAATGGAAAGATAATTTAATCAAGAATGTAATGCAACATAGTTTGTTCAATTATATGTACCGTATTCTATGAAACGTTGTAGCCAAATAACCAGAAAATGGAAGCACAACTTGCTTAGGTTGATCTCAGGTAGCTTTCCTTCACCTGATTGTAGCATTGAGTGTGAGTGTTTAGAGAACCAATCAGGTGTCATCTTGTTTTGCCAATGAGCCAATCAGATCACAGTAGGATTCGGTTATTGATGTCATGGATTGAAGCTGAGAGGACATTTGTCAGTGTGTTATGTGATGGCTATCAAGTTGGTTGGGGTTTTTTGTGTTCTTTCATTTAGTGAGCTTGTAAAACGTAATAAAATTAAAGTCACGGTGCAAAGAGTTGACTGATTGCCCAGAAAGCGATGTAAAATAGTATTATTAAGTGAACAAGGCTACAGTTATAAAGAAATTAGAAGAAAAATGGGTGGAAACTTAACCAAAGGTGGCATTTCTACTGTACACTTTTCCCAAAAGATTTCCACAATTTTGGCCACTACTGTATCTACAAAATTCTGTGCGCCAAGCAGGGCAAATTGCACAGCAAAACTGTGGATGTGACGGAGAAGAAAAGTACCCAGGATTAATTTGTTCTTAAGACATTGTCTACGATGAAAAAACTTTTCCTATTGCTTCAGGCTTCCTACTCTCCTTGTCCTCACTGACCAATATAGGAATTATACATTGACAAATTAAATGTTTGCATGGGTTTCTTTCCTTCTTCTTCTTCTTCTTCTTCTTCTTCTTCTTCTTCTTCTTCTTCTTCTTCTTCTTCTTCTTCTTCTTCTTCTTCTTCTTCTTCTTCTTCTTCTTCTTCTTCTTCTTCTTCTTCTTCTTCTTCTTCTTCTTCTTCTTCTTCTTCTTCTTCTT
>NW_015427196.1:0-1238 GCF_001527695.2 Protobothrops mucrosquamatus | reverse complement strand
AATAACAGAATAACAGAGTTGGAAGGAACCTTGGAGGTCATCTAGTCCAATTCCCTGCTCAAGCAGGAGACCCTATAACATTTCTGATATATTGCTTATACAGTATGTCACTATTCCCAGGCAATTAATTTATATGATTGGTATGCGCTGACTCAGTGGAGTGAGGACTCACTGGAGAAGAGCCTAATCCTGGGAAAGATTGAGGGCAATAGAAGAATGGGATGACAGAGAATGAGATGGCTGGATGGAGTCACTGGAGCAGTAGGCATGAGCTTAAATGGACTCCAGAAGATGGTAGAGGACAGGAAGGCTTGGAGGAACATTGTCCATGGGGTCGCGATGGGTTGGACACGACTTCACAACTAACAACAACAATGCAGTGATACTATTCAAGGAGGTATGGCCCTACCATCTAGTAATGGAGATGTTTTTGGTAAAGATATGGGGAAGAAGTGACACGGTTTTGAAGAGACCATTTGTATTTTGGATTTTGTCCCTAAGTAATAGCAGAGAATGCTATTCAATCACCGGCAAGGAAGATAGTTTCAATTATGGTTCTATTTAGTTTTTGAACAAGAACCGGAAGGACTTTGTTGTGGTTATTCTTGGTGGCCAAATGTTGTAGAGCAGAGGTCACCAACCTTTCTTGGTTAGCAGACCGGAGGGAAAGGGAGGGGGAAGCATTTTATATGTGCATGCATGTGTGCATGCACACAGGGCCGCAAGCACGCATGTGACACAAATGGGGCGGGGCTAGCACTTGTGTGATATTCGCTAGCCCTGCCCTGTTCTTGTGCACAGTGCTCTGTTTCTGCGCCACGAGGCATGGCAGCATCCCATTTTCGTACCCTGAGGCATGGCGTTGGCCGTTCTTGTTCAGCGTGGTGGTGCGGCATTCTGTTTTCATGCCACAAGGCACAGCAGCAACCCGTTTTTGCACTGCACGATGCAGCATCCTGTTTTTGCACCCTACAGCTGCAGCGCTAGCACAAGTGAGGAGGTATGTGTGCACATGTGCACGCACTGGCCAGCTCAACCTGTGGGTTGGGAGTGGGAGGCACGGTTATGCGGTGGTTCTCCTCCTTCCTCACCGATCGTACGCAGTCTGTATTGGCAGGGGGACAGAGGTCGACCCCAAGGCCCCTAACTTGTGGGGTGCCACAAGGGTCGGTCCTCTCTCCACTCCTGTTCAATATTTATGTGAAGCCGCTGGGGGAGATCATTCGTGGCTTTGGGGT
>NW_015427195.1:0-1238 GCF_001527695.2 Protobothrops mucrosquamatus | reverse complement strand
GAGAGGTCCAAAAGAACTAGGACAGAGGAATGACCCCTGTCCCGGGCCCTCCAGAGATCATTTACCAGCGTGACCAATGCCGTTTCCGTGCTGTAACCCGGCCTGAAGCCCGACTGGAGCGGGTCCAGATAGACTGTTTCCTCCAGGTGCCGAGGGAATTGCTGCGCAACCACACTCTCAACAACCTTCGCCACAAAGCAAAGGTTGGAGACCGGGCGATAGTTAGCCAATACATCTGGGTCCAGGGAAGGCTTCTTAAGGAGGGGCCTCACCACCGCCTCCTTTAAGGCCACGGGGAAGGCACCCTCCCGTAAAGAAGCGTTTATAATTCCCTGGAGCCAGGCTCGTGTACCCTCCCGGGCAGCCAGTACCAGCCAGGAGGGGCACGGATCCAGTAAACATTTGGTTGCATTCAGCCTCCCCAGGATCCTGTCCATGTCCTCGGGAGCCACAGAGTCAAACTCCTCCCATATAATAGTCTCAAGACCTGCTCCCGTCTCCTCCCCCGGGGCCACCCAGTCGGAGTCCAAACCCTCTCGGATCCGAGCGACTTTGTCATGCAGATATTGAGCAAAATCCTCAGCCCTCCCCACCAGGGGATCCCCCCCTCAACTGAAGGAGAGAGCGGGTCACCCTGAAGAGGGAGGCCGGGCGATTATCTGATGACGCAATGAGGGTGGAGTAGTAATTAGACCTCGCCACCCTCATTGCCACAAGGTAGGATCTAACATGCATCCTTACCTGTGTTCGGTCGGATTCGGTTCGGGTAGCCCTCCAACTGCTCTCTAGGTGTCTTTTCCGGCGCTTCATCTCTCTCAGCTCCTCGGTAAACCAGGGAGCTTGTTGAGATCTGCGTCGGGTCAGAGGCCGCAACGGCACGACTCGGTCCAGTGCTGCGGCTGCGGCCACATCCCAGGCCGCCGCCAGATCTTCAGCCGAGTCGTGGACTAGATCCTCCGGATATGTGAAATGGTATATAAGCCTAAGTGCTGGTCTTATATGTCTGAGATGAAGAGGTTGGGAATAGTTTAGTTATTTGATAGAATGAATGGCGGAAGGTTCAATTATATATTTTTGTTGTTTTCAATTTCTTATTTTCTATCTTTGTTCTTATGTGTATTTTATTACATTAGAAATTTCTAATTAAAAATGTGTTGTCAGATTCCTGTTTTCCTAAAGATATTCCATAGGTTAATAATGGTTGACACAATGAAAAGTCTTTCTATAATCATCAAAGC
>NW_015427194.1:0-1238 GCF_001527695.2 Protobothrops mucrosquamatus | reverse complement strand
TGAGAAGAGCAGCTAAACCGTGCGACTTCAAGGACTTAGAAGAAAGACTTCGCGATCGTTTTGTGTGCGGACTGAGAAACACAGAATTGCAGCAGAGACTGTTCGCCAGGGAAGATGTTTCCTTCCAAGATGCTCTGCGAGAGGTTTCGGCTGAAGAAGCTGCCGGCGGGGCGGTCAAGAACATGCGGCCTAAGCGAAATGTTCCAGAGACCGCCACTATTCACAAGGAAGACGTGTGCGAGGATTCGGACGAAGATCCTGAAGAAGAGGTGGACAAGCTTTACCAAGCAGCTGGAAGAAGGTCCAAGGATCGTCAGGACAAGGGCCCAGCTGAGCTTCGTTGCCTTGGATGTGGTGGACGCCACAAGCAAGCAGAATTCCGGTTCCGTTCCGCCATTTGCCGAGCGTGCGGGAAGAAGGGCCACATCGCTGCGGTCTGCCTGGGTCAACAGAAGGTACAACCGAAGGAAGAATTGAATCTGAAAGGTACCAGGGTGCCCAGCCAAAACAGGGTGGGGGTTCTGTGCAACACGCCGGAACATTTTAAGAATAGGCACACACAAACCCCTTAAAAAGAAGCTAACACTTCAAGTGAAATTGCAGGGAATTCCATTATCGATAGAACTTGACACGGGGTCTGCCCTATCCATAATTTCCCTCAACACATTTCACAAAATCTGCAGCAGCAGTGGCCAGAGAGTTTCGTTAAGGCTCTCTAATGTAATCCTTACGGATTTCCAAAATTCTAAAGTGTGCGTTAAGAGGGAGGCCACCCTTAAGGTACAGTACAAGAATTTTGCAGGCCCCCTAGACGTGTTGGTTGTGGGGGGTGAGCGAACGAGTCTCATTGGACTCGATTGGTTTGAGGCCTTGGGAATTCAGGTAACAGGGCTAAATAAATTGCAAACACAGACCCTTGCTGACGTATGCAAGGAGTTTGCAGATGTGTTCAGTTCTAAACGTGGGTCCTACACAGGACCTCCTGTTTCACTTAAGTTGGATCCAATGATACAGCCCATCAGGGTTAAGCCTAGGAGAATACCATTTGCTCTTAAGAGCAAGATTGACGCTGAACTGGACAAGTTGCTCCAGCAAGGCATTCTAGAGCCTGTAGATTCCAGCCCGTGGGAAACCCCCATTGTAACGCCTTTAAAGGCAAACGGGGACATCCGGATTTGTGCTGACTACAAATGCACTCTAAACAAGGCCCTACAGCAACATGCTTATCCTGTGCCTGT
>NW_015427193.1:0-1239 GCF_001527695.2 Protobothrops mucrosquamatus | reverse complement strand
GCATGAACACACATTAAAAGGGGGCATTTGTTCACCCAGTCCTGCCCACCATTATGAAGTTAATGGTAGTCACTGCAGATGCTCCTGGGGGAACTTTTTGATATAGAAGATTCTCAGGAAAATAGTTGTAGAGGGCAAATGCTGTGAAACAATGACATTTACTGTAAGGAGGAGTTCATATAAGTGCAGTTCATCTCTTATCATGGAAGAAGGAATATATTTATTATTTTATTTATTAAAGATATATAAAAAGAATAGCATCAGCCCAGTCACCAATAAATCCCACAGGAATAAAATTGTGTTCACTGTCCTATAATAGAGACCAGGTTCATCTCGTGACAGTATAAGTTCCAAAGTGTTGGAGCTATAATCGAGAAGCACAGACCTCTCATTTATCATTATGACATCTTAGGTTGGCTGTCTCTAGTTGACTTGACAGGGTTGGGCAGAATTATTTGGGGAAAAGCCATTCCTAATATAGGTCAGATCCATGTTGCAAAGGACTTTATGGGTAATAGAGAAAAGAGCTCAAGTTTTGGGAACAAGCTAACATGACATAGCCAAGGAAAGAGAGACGTTGGAAGCCTCAGGCAACAAAGAAGACATATGAAGACTGACTGCAGACTTTCAGGGAAAAGCAAGAAAGAAAAGGAAACCTATTTTAGTCAAGAACATCAAGAAAAGGAAAATGACAAGAAAGGGAAAATATTTATAAGAAAATCAAAAAGATCATGGGAAAAAATAGAGTTTAAGTAGGACCACCAAAGGATAATCATGGAAGAAATATACTAGAAGCAAATGAGGTTAAGGAAGACCTTTACAAATGGCATTGTGGAATGCAGGAATATTTGCAAACAGAAAGTGTTTTCAGGAATATATTTTACTAAACACTTACACATGGGAAGCAATGAATCAGCTATCAAACAGAAAAGACAAGTATATATGGAATATCTATTGAACCATTAGATAAGGCAGTTAAAGTGCAGATACTGCAGTGAAGAAGGAAGATGTAGGAGAACAGGCAAATTACTAAACCATTCCATTATAAATGGTCCTTAATTTACAATGATTTGTTTAGTGATCATTCAAAGTTATGATGGTGCTGAAAAAAATGATTTACAACAGGTCTTCACAAGATGCCTCATTTAATGACCCCACCACTTAACAACAAATTTTCTGGTCCTAGTTGTGATCATAAATTGAAGCTTGCCTGTAATTCCTTGTCAAGCAACGTTTTGT
>NW_015427192.1:0-1239 GCF_001527695.2 Protobothrops mucrosquamatus | reverse complement strand
ATATGTTTTCCGGATGCGACCTCTCCTTCAGGAGTTAGGCCACGGCGTATCTTGCATTTGTTGGCAAATAGCCAATTGAGCATTGAAGCTCAAAATTTGAAAGTGACCTCAAATTCGAAAAGTAAACATATATTCAGGTTCCCCACCAGTTGGGGAACCCGAAAAATCATATGTTTTCCGGATGCGACCTCTCCTTCAGCAAGGATCCCGAGCCACCTCAGATGCTTCACCTAACGATGGCAGATTGAAATCCCCCATGACTAACAGTCTGGGGGTCTCAATCGCCATCTCGGCTATCACACTGAGTAGCTCAGGTAGGGCTGCTGATACATAGCGGGGAGCCAGGTATACAATCAGCACGCCCTGCTGCCTCCCATGACCCCACTTCACACCTAGGGATTCACAACCGGCAGTCTGCGGCACAGTGGTCTCCCTTGGATCCAGGCCTTCCCTAATAATAACCGCCACACCCCCACCCCGACCCTGGGTTCTCGGCTGGTTAAATGCACTTTAACCTGGCGGGCACATTTCAATGAGGGGCACCCCCCTTCTTGGCCCAGCCAGGTCTCCGTAATACCCGCCAGGTCCACCTCCCCCTCCGATACCAAATCATAAATGAGGGGGGCTTTATTAACCGTGGACCTGGCGTTACACAGCAAAATCATATGTTTTCTGGATGCGACATTCTCAGGAAAAAATTATCTCAATGTGGAGAAGATGGATAGATTATATACAGAGAAAGTATGAATTGAAAAACTACTATGTAGCTTTTGATTAACAAAAGATTTTTTTTTAAAAAAAAAAATTTGTATGTATCTTAATGTTATTTTAGAATCATAGCAAGTTTATACTAGTGTGTAGTAATATGGAGTAATTGTGAATAGATTTTGATTATTTGGTGTTTATTTCCTAGATTAGCTTTGGGAAGTCCTGGGGGGGAGGGGGGAAAAGGGTAGGTTTGTATTATAGATTTATATGTAGGATTTTTTTAAGGACGTGTCCGGTGATACCCCAACTGCACAGGATGGGATGGTTGAGTGTGGAAGGGAGGTAGGAAAGAGGGAGGAAGGAGGAGTGGTGGTAGAATGAGAGGAGGAAGGAGTGGTAAGTGGAAGAGGGTGGTGCGGGAGGGGTACACCGGACACGTCTGTGAATGTTTTGTTTAGCTTTATTCTCTTTGGTTGATATTGTGATAAAAGATTTATGTTTGTGTTTTTTAAATGAAAAATAATAAAAAAA
>NW_015427191.1:0-1239 GCF_001527695.2 Protobothrops mucrosquamatus | reverse complement strand
GTCGCGGCCTCCATAGCTGCCGCAGCCTCACAGCTGCTGCGGCCTCTAACTCCCAAGTCCGCAGCCTCCAAATTCAAATCCGTCGCGGCCTCCGCTGTTATCGAGGCCGCGACCGAATCCAGGCCAGATTTTCCGTCGGGCCGAATCCAGGCCGGGTCTGGCCGGGTCTTCCGCCTGGCTTCGCCGAGGCTCCGCCGAGCACCGGCCCTTCGCCCCTCAGTATCCTCGCCAGACTAGACTGCTGGCGAGTTCAGCTCTCCAAATTGAATCACAGGAGAGCCCTCGGCCTCCGGGAGGCCCCCCATTTTCTGTTTCGGGCTCCACTCTGTCACGGAGCCGCCCCTGTTTTAAAATCATGTTACAATTTCCTCCTAGTTAAGAACTGAAGATAGGAACTTAATAAAGCATCCAATTCTCAAGAACATTAATCATAACTTTTTTATTTTGCATGTACAGTATTTAGCAGTATGCAAAGTGCATGTTCTTACAAGGGTCTTAGCTATCAAAGCACAATTGAAGAGTGTAGGGTACAGTATGATATTGTGTCATCATGAATGTTGAAACACATCAAAAAAGGCCTCCGACTGGAAAAAATAATGGAACAGCCATTGCTTCAATGTTGCCCCAATAATGGAACAGCCATTGCTTCAATGTTGCCCCAATAGAAGTATGTCAGAGTAGTTTTACAAGATATCATGGATTTAACCCAGTGGTTCTCAACCTATGGGTCGCGACCCCATTTGGGGTCGATCGACCATTTCACAGGGGTCACCAAGCAAGGCTGTCCACCATTTTTTTCCCTTTTTCCGGCGGGTGCCTTACCTCCCTTGGGCTGGGCCAGCTGGTGGTCGGCCTGCTCCGTCCCTGCCGCTTGCCAGCTATGCCTCGGCCGGCGCAGGGGGCGGAACCAAGCATGCGCAGCGCTCCCGGGCAGGGAAAGTCCTCAACTTATGACCGGTTGGGTAGTCCTCGACTTACGACCGGTTTAGTCCTCGACTTACGACCGGTTTAGTCCTCGACTTACGACTGGTTGGGGGTCACGGCATTAAAAAGGTTGAGAACCACTGATTTAACCGTTGGAGGTGTTGACAGGCATCATGATAGATAAAGTTTAGAAACAGATATGGCAGGGATTGCAGGAATGGTGTGTGTGTGTGTGTGTATTTGCAAATCTTTCTTTAGCTGCTTACTCTTTCCTTCCCCGCTTATTGGCATATTCATTCCTTCGCTACCCCCAAG
>NW_015427190.1:0-1239 GCF_001527695.2 Protobothrops mucrosquamatus | reverse complement strand
TGAACATGGTAACACAGATTTGACATATATCTCATTTCACTATTACCATAAATTACTAATGAGAAAAACCTATACAATAACATCACTCTAATCACAATCTTGAATTATCTCAGTACAATAACTTCCCTGCTTTTCCCCCCACCATCTGTAAAATTTGTTCCAAATTTGGTAAAAAACCGTTTCATCCTGATTTTTAAGTTTTCTAGTTAACCTATCTAATTCTGCGCAATGCATAATTTTATGAATTACGCTTTCCTTACTAGGTATCACCTAGTAATCTTGGATACTTTTAAGGATTGGAATGGAAAGAAAGTTATCTAATTAAAATGATTTAGTTTACAGTGGATAAATTATACAGGTCGTCCTTGAATTACAGTAGTTCATTTAGTGACCGTTTGAAGTTACGATGTCATTGAAAAAAGTGACTTGTGACCGTTTTTCACACTTACAACCGTTGCCTCACTTAGCAACAGAAATTTTGGACTCAATTCTGGTCGTAAACTGAGGACAGCCTGTAATTATTAAATTATAATTTGACAAAGTTATCAAACTGTATTATTTATTTAACCAGCAAATGAAAGTTAAATGGCATTAATAAAGGGGAGGAAGGAAAACAACAACAACAAAAAATCTCTTTGCTGGTGGCTTGTGCCGTGACAGCTTTGTTAGGGCCTAACAGATGACAAGGATTATTCAATCAATATAGATTTACTCAGAGATCTGCTGTTTTCAATGACAGCCATTAAAAATGTACAAAGAGCCCAGTTCAGGATTTGCGGTCTCTTGCTTTTAGCTATTGCTTTTTTTTTTCCTTCCCTGAATTATGTCACTATCAATTTTTATCTAATAGATATCACTTATCCTACATGATAATCAGCCTATCATAGCCCATTGATTACATGACAGGCCAATTTAAGTCTGGGCTGGCAGATAAGAAACACAAGGCCATCTCTTGTAGGAGGGAGAAATTTATTTTATTTTATTTTATTGTTTTACAAAAGTAATCCCCAAATTTTAGATTCTTAATAATCATTGCAGATAGGCAGACGGAATGTTTAAGACATGAACTTTTTCAAGAGGCAACTGGACTTTCTCTGTTTTTCCTTGAAGACGTTTCGCTTCTCATCCAAGAAGCTTCTTCAGTTCTGACTGAATCTGACTGAATTCTGAACAAGGAAAAAACAAGGACAGTTCCGCTGTCTCTTGAAAAAGCACCTTTGGGATGTGTGTCTCTAATTT
>NW_015427189.1:0-1239 GCF_001527695.2 Protobothrops mucrosquamatus | reverse complement strand
AAGAAAGTTTGTAAAACGGGGCAAAATTCCCTTAACAACCGTCTCACTTAGCAACAGAATTTTTGGGCTCAGTTGTAGTCGTACATCAGGGACTATTTATATTTCAGAACTTTGTAAGGTTGATTCCTAATTTCTTTCTTGAAAATATTTCTATTATGAAAATGCTCAGTTTTCATCAATAATCAGTGTGTGTGTGTGTTCATGTGTGGGTGTGGGTGTATGTGAGAAAGAGCAAGAGAGAGAGAGTACCCAAATTGGCTATGGACACTTCTATTTTCTTTTATTTCTTTTTAAGACACTTTTAATTAAAAAACAGTAAAACCAATACCAATTAAAAATAACTGGAAGCTGACCCCTGGAAAATAAAGAGCGACCAAGTAGCATTTTTCTTTATTTACAACAGCACTTTTATACAAAGACACAATAAACCTTCTTAGAAAATAAAAATGATGTATAGCTGCAAGGAAATATTGTACTGGTGTGTATGCTTAGCTGCCCAGAACAAAAGAAAGTTTATCTGGAGATAATTGTTGAAGCTAGAATGGATGGTGAGGAATAACTTGAGTAGTTTGTGTTGTGATAAATGAATGTTTGATGACTGACAACACTGACCTAGCAATCATTTTGTGAATCATTCGGTAAGAGCAGCCCCAAAGTGCTTTTAAAGTTCCAAAATGTGCCCACCAATCCCAAAATATGATGATGATGATGATGATGATGATGATGATGATGATGATGATGATGATGATGATGATGATGATGGAAAGGACCTTGGAGGTCATCTAGTCCAATCCCCCTGCTCAGGCAGGAAATCCAGACAAATGGCTGTCCAGTCTCTTCTTAAAAAGTTCCAGTGTTGGAGCATTCACCCCTTCTGGAGGCAGGTGGTTCCACTGGTTAATTATTCCAACTGTCAGGAAGTTTCTCCTTAGTTCTAGGTTGCTTCTCTCCTTGATTAGTTTCCATCCATTGCTTCTTGTCCTGCCCTATGATGCCCTATGATGCACCATTTTGCTCAAAGGTTAGAAAAAGTCAAAACGACAGTTACTTAAACACCATACTCAGATGTGTAGAAAAATATTTTTTAACTTAAAAAATATTGAATACATGTAGATACTTAAGTAGTATTGTTGGTAGATTTTTTTAAAAAAATATGTAGATTAACATAAAAATGGAGGGAATGGTTTTATGCAGTATATAAACATATACAAAAGCTTATATGGATCTGAAGTAGACTGA
>NW_015427188.1:0-1239 GCF_001527695.2 Protobothrops mucrosquamatus | reverse complement strand
TTTTTAAGATTTTCTGAATTAAACCATAAATCTATTCCTAATAATTCTTTGCCTTATTACACATCCACCACATGTGATAAAAATATGCTCCTTGTATTTGCATTTACAACAAACATTTGAAACACCCTTATATGGTTTTAATAATTTAGTTTTAATAATTTATAATTTAAATACCCACTGGTACATCATTTTTTAAAAATTATGTTTAAGCTTATAATTCAACATAAATTTCAGTCCTTTAGTCCATATATTTTCCCATTGCTCTAACATTATATACTAAATAGATTTTTAAAAGCATATGGCAATCCAGCAATTTAAGTTGAAGGATTGGCTACTAATGATAGCATTGTCATTAAGTCTTTAGAGTATTGAAAAAGCAGTTAGATAAAAATCTGCTAATTAAACCTCTTGGAAAGAGAAATGCAAGAAAGAATAACTTTGAGTTTGGCTTTTTTTTTATTAATTTCAGAAATGTTAAATATAAGAAACACTACCCTATTAATCCTGTAATTTAAAGCACTTTATAGATTACTTTCAAGGCTTTTATGAAAGCAAACACAGTTGACAACCAGGATTAAACACACACCCACAGCGATACATCTGTGTTTACATTTTACAATACAGCAACAATTTATAGTCATATCTCTGTCTATCTATCTATCTATCTATCTATCTATCTATCTATCTATCTATCTATCTATCTATCTATCTATCTATCTATCTATCTATCTATCTATCTATCTATCTATCTATCTATCTATCTATCTATCTTCAACACATAATTGTTTCTCTCCTGTGTAGAGATAAATGGTGATGAATCATTCAAGTCCCTTAGAATGAAATATCTCTTTTCTTGCCATCCTGAAGAAGAATAAAAGTCATCCAATAATTCAATTTTGCAGTCTTTCCAGGTACCATGTAACTGTATTTTAATGAACCTTTCATATATGTATATGTATATGTATATGTATATGTATATGTATATGTATATGTATATGTATATGCATATGCATACGTATACGTATATGTATATGTATATGTATATAGGGAGTTCAGACAGATCGGTCTGATTGTGAACACCTTGACATTTTCAACTGCCATACTGCAGTTTTACTCTTTTTACAGTATCTCTTGCCTTGCCGCCCCCAACTAGGGGCATAGAGCAGGCTCAAGTCGCAACTGCGAAATATTTTTATATCCAAATTTCTTTTTTCTGACAAAGAGTAAAGAATTAAATTG
>NW_015427187.1:0-1239 GCF_001527695.2 Protobothrops mucrosquamatus | reverse complement strand
AATTCCATTGGCTGGCAAGACCCTGTTGCTAGTTAGCCAACCAGCAATGGGCATGAAACTGTATGCAGATGGAGAAAGGCAATCACCCTTAATGGGCGATGAATGGTGAAGGGCAATCACCCTTAATGGGCGATGAATGGTGAAGGGCAATCACCCTTAATGGGTGATCAGGATATGCATAGGGGATTAAGGGGGGGGGGGAATACAGAGAACACAACAATTTCTATGACCTTGAAATGGATTTTTATAGGGTCTGCATGTGCATAATGAATCCTGCAGTGTATTAACTGGAAACTCTTCTATATTTAAATGAGTTATGGAGCAAAATTCTTTCCAATGTTCTAAAGGCAGTACACAATTGCTTCTGAAATATTTTCTCTAAAACCGATCAGTCTATGAGAAAGTGAGAGAATTAAACATAAATCAGTGAACATAATAACTAGCTGCATTAATTGTAAAATATACCACCCTGGCAGTCCATTACGTGCCAGTTATGGACTAACGGAAGTCTCATATTAGAAGGATGAAGGTCATCCATTCATGTCCTGCATTCAAATGCGTTCTGCCACATATACCTAATTAGCTCCTCTGAGAAGGGAGCAATCACAAAAGTACAGGTAGTCCTCAACTTATAACAGCTTGTTTAGTGACTGTTCAAAGTTACAATGGCAGTGAAGAAAGTTACTTTTTTTCACACTTATGACCATTGCAACATCCCAATGGTTACATGATCACATTCAGACGCTTAGCAACTGATTCATATTTATGACAGTTGCAGTGTCCTGTTTGTTGATTTATGTTTAATTCTGCCACTTTCTCATAGACCCCATGTTTTTAAAGAAAATATTTCAGAAGCAATTGTGTACTGCCTTTAGAACATTGGAATATCTGGTTCCAAAGATGCTAGGTTGCCTCAAGAATGTCTTTATCCTAAATAACAATAAATTGGCAATTCCCCCCCCCCCCCGCCCCACTGCAAAATAAAATTATTTCAAAATAGCAGAAAGGGAAGACTTGGGCTCTCTGATAGCTGGAGTCCTATCACATTTAGTAGGCACCACATTGGAAAGACAGAATTAATGGATTTCAGAAAACTGGAGCAGTATGAGGTACCTTTAAAATCTCCACTACAGCAATGTGCGTATCTCTACCACACAGATGAAATTAGCTACCCTGTTCTGTGATACCTTCAGCATTTCACCTTTTACATCTGCAATGTGTTTAAACTCCTTATTCAGC
>NW_015427186.1:0-1239 GCF_001527695.2 Protobothrops mucrosquamatus | reverse complement strand
CCCCCATTGCTGCACCCATTCCTGGCTCCACTAAGAGGCAAGATGAAGTTTTGTAAATCCACTTTTCTCTTAGAATTGCTGGATGCTTTTTCCCCAATTGGCAAAGAATCAGGTCTAACTTTACCTGTTGGCTCTTCTCAGTAAAGGAAGCTTTGTCATATTGTGAAATCACGAGCTGATGAAAAGCCACTTCATTAGAGATTTATTTTTATTTTTTTAGGTGCCAAATGTTGTGACTGAACTTTTCTTGTTTCTGACTGATTTGGCTCATCTCTTTCATTCCTTTACCCTCCTCTTCTCGATGTAGAAAACAAAGCAGTATGTTTGCGGACACACTTTGCAGCTTTTCTTTGGCTTTCTAAGACACTTCTTTGTTTTAGTTTAATTTGGTAGTTTTAATTGTTATTAAACTCAGTTCAAAACTTGTTTCTACTATTTTGTTCAAGGCGGCTGCTATACTTGGATTTTGGTCACAGTTGTTTTCATATCACCTCATCAATGAATTTTTATTCTGTGTGCATTTTTCAAGAAAGGTATATTTGTTTTAAGCGACTCAAAACATCTGGACTTAGAACTGTCTCTTTCCACTTTTACACTGTAGTAAGTCACAAGTGTTCAGATGTTCCCAGAGGCTCACGGGTTATAATTTATTAGGAGAAAGAACAGATTCAGAATAGATTCCTGCACATTTGTGAGGATGGCTGGCTGTTGTGAGGAACAGCCCTTATTAGCTACTCATGGACAGAATTAAATTATTTTGCAATGTTATAATTTTTTTCTTTATCACCCCTGGAATATTTATAAGCAATTGACAAGCTAGAGAAACCCCAGTGAGGTTAGTTATTTTCCCTTCCTGATGTATAAGGATTTGTATACCTACTTAGATCGGCTCCATGAAATGGCATTGGACCTGGTTACCTCCGAGACCGCCTTCTGCCACAGATTTCCTCCCATAGACCGGTACGCTCCCACAGAGTGGGTCTCCTCAGGGTGCCGTCGGCCAAACAATGTCGGCTGGCGACCCCCAGGGGAAGGGCCTGCTCTGTGGGTGCCCCCACCCTCTGGAACGAACTACCCCCCGAGATCCGGATGATTCCGGATCTCCTTACTTTCCGCCGCGCCCTCAAGACATGGCTTTTCCAGCAAGCGGGCCTGACCTAGGGTGGATTTTAGTTAGGGATGATTTTAATATAATTTTAATTATTACACAGCTACTAATATTTGGCTTTTAATTTGGTT
>NW_015427185.1:0-1239 GCF_001527695.2 Protobothrops mucrosquamatus | reverse complement strand
AGAAGTCTGACAGTAGGGTCTTGGAGAAATGAATGTAATGATGGGACTTCCTTGTTTTCTCTCCCTGTCCTTCCCCACCTTAACAATAAACATTTGGCTCCCACTGGCTTGGAATGGTCCTTGTAATTGAAGCAGGATTTGCAGCAAAGACCTTTATATACAATGGATTCCCATTGCCCTTCTGTGTAGCTTCTGTTGAGAACCTGGAAGTAGCGATTGGAGGCTGTTAAATCAGAGTAAAGGAGGCAGCCTTGCACAGATGTACTAGCTATTGTGTGTGCTACTGCCTGGACGTGAAAAATTAAAAACTAATAAAATACCCAGAAATATTCTTTTTGTTTGTTTTACTGTGGATGGAGACTGTAATTTTTTAAAAAAGAAAATCATACTAATTCTTTGCTCTACTCCTTCATCCTATCTTTGCATAACTTCACAACTGTCCATTCTCCATTTTGTTCTACATGTAAGACGAATTTTATTATCCCTGCAATCCTAATTACTAATTTGCAGAAAGCCAGTCTCATCAAGCACTGATAGCTCCATTTTTTTCTACACGGACAGCTTCCCATATTTTAACTTCTCTTCTTTGTTCCCTTCTGGAAATTTTTTTGCATGTTAAACATATGAAAGCAATGGATCACTACGTAATTGTGCTCATGTGAAACTGGATAAACATGGCTTATGACTTGGTTCATTTATTTGCTAAACCATGGTATGGTTTAATTTGGTAGCTAAATTAGTTTAACATGAACTCAGTTGTGTTTATTCATGATTAAGTAAATCACAATGTAGCAGTTTGTAAACCTGACCTGAGTTCCCGCTGCAACATCTAAGAAAACATTCTCAATCCATTTACTCTTTATATTTAAAATCAGAATTATGTTACCTGTATGCATATGCTCATCATTCTACGCAAAACACAGAAATGAAAAACCCAATCTTCATGTTATTCAGCTAGCCTTTATACATAATGAGCTCTTCACTGGATATGAATAGTCAAGAGTAACTATTTCCCACTTTGATAGCCTGGCTGTTTATGAAAGTGTAGCGGGGACTGCCTGAGAGTGCTCGCAGGAGCTTGACTGGGAAGGAAAAGATTGGGACAGCTGCAGTTGGCTTTGGGTGTGGCTGGCGTGAGTGGAAGGAGGAAGGATAGAAAAGGAAAGGAAAGGAGAAGGCCGGGGTTGTTGTTGGAGTTGAGAAGAGAAGGTCTGGAAGCTTATTTTATTATCAAGGGTA
>NW_015427184.1:0-1239 GCF_001527695.2 Protobothrops mucrosquamatus | reverse complement strand
CACCATGTGACGCTTGGGAGAAGAGGGGAAAATCTAATGTCAATTTACCTGTGGGACAATCAGATTGCTGAAACCTATTTTGGATGCACCTCTACAAACTGTAAGTCATTGTTTAGGATTCCCAGAATAAAGCAATATTTCCTGTTTGTTCCTCTGAGTTATCTATCTGTTCCAGACTGAAATTGAGCAAGTTTCCTGTGTAGAACAGAATAGTAAATTGACAGATGTTAATTCTCCTCTGATCTCCATCAATAGTAAATTTATGGGGTTAATTCTCCTCTGATCTGCATTTTAAAGAAGCAAGCAAAACTCTCTTGCATGTGAAAGTAACTTGAAGTGACTGAAGGTGTGATTCAGATGCATTGTCTTGTTATTTGCTGTCATCTCTGCAAGCCAAGTTTTAAAACAACAAAACTCTTGCCTGTGAAAGCTGCATTTCTGAAATCAAGGAGCGTGGGCTGTTTTCCCCCTCCCTTTCTCCCTGCCAGCAACTTCAAAGCTTGGGGTAATGAGAGGAGTGTTTCAGCAGACTGCCTGCAGAGCTATTTACATTTACAAAAGAACTGTTTAAACTGCCTCTAAAGTTCAGGTAGAGGCTTGGAAGGGGCAACACCCCCCCCTTGTTATACACTCTTCACTGCTTGAAAGATTGAAGCCTGTCTCCCACCCTGTCTAATGCAAATCAATGATTTGAAACTTGAGTGTTTAAAGTCTTTATGTCTAAAGAGTAACGAAGTAACAACACGTCTTCTTCTTCTTCATGAGTTTGCTAGCCAGAGAAGAGCACAGAGGGGCCCCTTCCAGAGCAATAAAAATTCTCCCGTCCCTTTGTTCACTTACCTTAACTAAGGAAAGCAATTAAGCCATTAAGCTGCTCTCTCTCTCCGTCATAAAACATCAATACTGGCGAAAGATGCTAAACTCCCCCCTCCCTTTGGAATTTCATCTATATCAATAGAAAGAAGCCATACAGAGGCCCAATAGCAGGGCAGTAGCGCCCCCTGGTGGCCAATCCGCACGTGACACCTTGAAAAAAAAAATTTTTTTCTTTTCACATCACAACAATTTGATAATTTAATTCAGCATACACCCCCTACTAGAGCTTTCACCCAATCAAGCTGAAGACCCAAGTTTCTTCCAGTTTTGAGTGACAAAGGAGAAGGAAGCATAGCCAACAATCCTTGCCTATTATCACAAGCTGAATACCCAGTGTTCCAGCCTGCAACTTAACGACCAGGT
>NW_015427183.1:0-1239 GCF_001527695.2 Protobothrops mucrosquamatus | reverse complement strand
GTCTCTTTCCCTAAATTGCCAAGGAGGGCAAGCAGGCCTCGGACTTAAAACACAGAGATATCTTACCGCCTGGTTCATCCACATCCATTTCTCTGGCGGAAAGCAGATTTTTTCCATAAATCAGGAAGGTCCCCAGAGCTGACAGCTGATTACAGCTTTCGCCTTGGCAGGGCTCCCCTTTGGGGGTCACCATGTCGAGATGTTCCCTAGAGAATATCTGTTCCCGTGGAAGAGCAGCGATGGCCAAAGACGGGAAAGGGAAAAGAGAGAGAGAGAAAAGGCTGTCTACTTAAAACAGTAAGACTCAACCGTAATATTAGCCCCAGCAGAAGAATAATTCCTCGCGTACCTAATATCTATGTCAGTGGTGGCAAACCTATGGCACAGGTGCCAGAGGCGACACTCAGAGCCCTCTCCTTGGGCACGCGTGCCGTCGCCCCTGTCCTAGGCCTTCAGCTGGGTTTTATAAAACCTTTTCGCTTTAGGCCTCCACCGCCGTGTGCAAAAAAAAAAAAAGGCTCAATCAGTCAATTTCAACTTCTCGCGGGGAAAAAAAAAGATCTTGCAAAATTGGAATTGATTGATTGAAGTTTTTAGTCCCACCCAGTCTGCCCTTACCACCGCAGCCACGCCCAGCCAATGGGCCATGCCCACCCGGCACTCGGCGATGCATAAGTGGGTTTTGGGTTGCAGTTTGGGCACTCGGTCTCTAAAAGGTTCGCCCTCACTGATCTATGTGATGTCTTTGTGCATCTAATCACGCTTGGCCAATTAAGTATTCTATTCTATTCTATTCTATTCTATTCTATTCTATTCTATTCCATACCATTCCATTCCATTCCATTCCGTTTTATTACTATAATCCATTCCCTATTCTATTCTATTCTATTCTATTCTATTCTATTCTATTCCATTCCATTCCATTCCATTCCGTTTTATTATTATAATCCATTCCCTATTCTATTCTATTCTATTCTATTCTATTCTATTCTATTCCATTCCATTCCATTCCATTCCGTTTTATTATTATAATCCATTCCCTATTCTATTCTATTCTATTCTAAAATAATATTTCCCTCTTCGGTCACCAGAATATAAAAAAGTTGTGTAGACTCTGGAAATCACGAGGAATCTGGACGGGCAGAGGGACTGCTGTGTGCAGCACAGTTGTTTTCTTGCAGACGTTTCATGACCCAACTATGTAACATCATCAGTGCTAGAAGGGAATGGGGTTTGTGG
>NW_015427182.1:0-1239 GCF_001527695.2 Protobothrops mucrosquamatus | reverse complement strand
AAAAAAAAGGAACAATCCATATTTTTGTTCTGGGAGGTGTTGTGTAATTGTCGTGCTGATTTGCAGATTAAATTTGGGCGCAGGCAAAGAAAGGGGAGGGGTGGAGGACGTGACGTCGTGCCTATATTTACTGGCCATTTTTACCTCCTCCCTTGCTTCAGTGGGACTCCTGGAAAGTGTCCTCGTTGTTAAATTCCTTTCTCTCTAGCTCATTTTTCTAGCCATTGATAAAAGGTGTCCCATGTTCTAAAGCAGTGTTTCTCAACCTTGACAATTTTAAGGCACGTGGACTTCAACTCCCAGAATTCCACAGCCAGCAATGCTGGCTGTGGAACTCTGGGAGTTGAAGTCCACATGCCTTAAAATTGTCAAGGTTGAGAAACACTGTTCTAAAGTATACTGAATCTTCTTTCTCTTTCTTTTTCAATGTCAATCTATCCATTTCTGCACAATCTAATTTTTTTTTTTTTAATTAACCTTTCCTCCTTTGGTAAATCTTCATTTTTCCAACGTTGAGGGAATACAATTCTCTCTGCAGTTAACACATGCAATATTAGATATATACACTCTTTCTCATACAATTATGCCTAACAAAAATAATTCTGGCTTAAAATCTATATGGTTTTTTTTTTTAGTCATTTTCTCTAACCATATGTGTATTCTTGACCCGAATCTTTTGGCTTTGGGGCATGTCCACCCAAGTTGGTAATAAGTGCTTGGTTTTTGTCTACATTTCCAACAGTTGCTAGATAGGTTTTTAAATTTATCAGTTGTTGATAGGACAGACAAAAAAAAAACCTGGATAGTGAATGTGGCAGTCCCAAGAGACAGCAGAATAGAAGAGAACAACTGGAGAAGATAACAAAATACAAAATCCTGCAAATAGTCAGATCAAATCAGTGGAACTGCTTCCCTCCAGAAGTTGTGGGTGCTCCAACACTGGATGTTTTTAAGAGGACACTGGACCCCCATTTCTCTGAAATGGTATCTGAAAGCACCTTCGGGACAGTTAAAACAGTTGTAAAGTTGTGTTGTTATTGCTAGCCGTGCAGTTCTGAACTGAATCCAATCTTGTTTTAGGTTTGAGTGCGGCTTTCTGGCCAAGACATTTTCACAGAAATTGTCTTGTTTTTTTGTTTTTGTTTTTCCCCCAGTGACATCTCTGGAAAGAAGCCTTAAAGCTCTTGGGACAGAAAATGACACCCCGGAACTGCGCGACGGCCTGTGAGTCTCTTTGCA
>NW_015427181.1:0-1239 GCF_001527695.2 Protobothrops mucrosquamatus | reverse complement strand
CTTGTTTGCAACGTGTTCCTGTGGACTATTTCCTTCCTTTGAACTTGAGGTTTGCTGTTTGTGTTTTGGACTTATTGACAGGATTGTCACCCAAATAAAAGGGATTTTGTTTTGTTTTAACGTTTCCAGCCTATTGTATCAGCAGGGGTTGGTCCTTGTGCCTTTAACAAGGACGGCAATAGGCTGGGATAGAACACTTTGTGGCAACCCTTGAGATATTGAAACACTGCTATCATGTCCCCTATCGTCCTTCTCTTCATTAAACTAGACATACCCAATTCCAGCAACTGTCCCTTATATGTTTTAGCCTCCAGTCTCCTAATCATCTTTGTTGCTCTTCTCTGTACTCTTTCTAGAGTCTCAACATCTTTTTTACATCATGGTGACCAAAACTGGATGCCGTATTCCAAGTGTGGCCTTACCAAGACATTGTAAAGTGGTATTAACACTTCACGTGATCTTGATTCTATCTCTCTGTTAATGCAGCCTCGCACTATGTTGGCTTTTTTGGCAGCTGCAGCATACTGCTGGCTCATATTTAAGTGATTGTCCACTAGGACTCCGAGATCCCTCTCACAGTTACTACTATTGAGCAAGGTACCCCCTATACCCGTGGTGGCGAACCTATGGCACGTGTGCCACAGGTGGCACCCACAGCCCTCTTTGTGGGCACCACGCCGTTGCCCCAGTCCTAGGCCTTCAGGTGGGTTTTACCAAACCTTTTTGCTTTAGGCCTCCTCCACTGTGTGCAAAAAAAAAAAAAGGCTCAATCAATCAATTTCAACTTCTTGGGAGGAAAAAAAGATCTCAGAAAGTTGGAATTGATTGATTGAACTTTTAATTCCCACCCAGTCTGCTGTTACTATCGCAGCCATGCCCACCCAATGGGCCACACCCACCCAATGGGCCACGCCCACCCAATTTGCCACGCCTATCCGGCACCCAAGGATACATAAGTGGGTTTTGGGTTGCAGTTTGGGCACTCAGTCTCTAAAAGGTTCGCCATCACTGCCCTATACTATACCTGTACATTTGGGGTTTTTTGCCTAAATGTAGAACCTTACTTTTTTCACCATTGAATTTCATTTTGTTAGATAGCGCCGAGTGTTCAAGTCTGTCCAGATCCTCCTGTATCTTAAGCCTGTCTTCTGGAGTGTTGGCTACACACTTCCCTCCATGTAGATGCGGTTCCATTGAGGACCACACGCTGAGTATGGCCAGTCAGCCAGCTATGAATCC
>NW_015427180.1:0-1239 GCF_001527695.2 Protobothrops mucrosquamatus | reverse complement strand
GAGCGAAAGAGAGCAGCCTGCAACCCCCGCTGAAGGCCGAGCTCGGCAGTTGGGGCAGGCGCGCGAGGAGCAGGAACAGCAGCAGCAGCAGCAGCTCCAGCAGCTCCTCTCTTCCTCCTCTCGGCAGTCAGACCTGAGGGAAACTTGGAGGAAGCCTCCGCCGACACCAAGCCCGGGTGAGTTACGGTAACTTCCTGGACGCCCGTTTTAGTTTGGTTTTCTCTGATTATCTGTAAGGGACTCGCCCGCAGTTTGCAGGAGTGGGACGGCCGCGCTCGCAGCCCGCTCCTTTCATTAGAGATGCCAGTTTTGCAAAAGGCAAAAGTTTGGGTTGTGTGTTTTTTTTTCTTTCTTTCCCTTCCCTCAATCGGAGAGACTCTCCAAGGTTGAGCTCCGGAGTTTTTGGTGCTCTCCGAGATTTTATTAACCTAACCGGGTAATAATCGGGTTTTTGTGTGCGTGTGTGTGTTTTTGTGTTTTAAAGGAAAACGGGGAGAAAAAAAGGGCGGGGAAGTTGTCGGTCATTCGTGCTTGCTGTTGGCATTTATTCTAAGGGAGATACATCAGCTTGGGGTTTTTTTTGCGTAGGGGATCCGCGCGTGAACAAAGCCCCACTCCCCCGCCCCTTTTGCTTTCGCTCCCGAGCCGGCACTTTTGAAAAGGGCTTGACTCCAGCCTGGGATTCGGAGCGGGAGACGCTGCCACTGCTGCTCGCACTGCTGTGGACTTACAATATCCGAGCAAAAGACTTTGCAAAAGACCACCCCAGATGCCTCGCGCGAAGGGGGGAGGCCTGGCGATGCTGCGCTCTGCCGGGCGCTCACCAACAAACCGGGGGGGGGCGAGGCGGCCAGGGAGGAACAGCCAACTGCCGGTAACCAGCCGGAACTGCTGGGGCCGGCCCATATTGAAGAATACGGCCGAATTTACCCGGGCTGGCCGAGAAAGGCGCACCTCCAGCCTTCCCCGCAACCGGGAGAAGCCCCCTCCCTTTTGCAAGGTCGCCCCCTCCCCGCTTTTGGGGTGGGGGAGAATTGAGTGAGAGAGAGAGACAAACACACACACACACAAAGAGGAGAGGGGAGCCGGCTGGCCCACCCGTTTCCCCCTTTCCCTGCGCGAGCGTGTGTGGATGGAGCAGCGGCCAAGGGTTTATAAAGCAAGCGGCGGAGTCCTGCAGCTCAGAGGCGACACGGGGGGAGGGAATCGGAGCTAACCGAGGAAGGAGGCTGCTGTTTC
>NW_015427179.1:0-1239 GCF_001527695.2 Protobothrops mucrosquamatus | reverse complement strand
TATATTATACTCTGTCTTCTGTATCTTTCATAAGGGAGTTATTATGTGTCACTTGGAAATACTGGATAACACTCTTTATTAGCCTCATGATACTGAAGCCCATCAATACCTGTCTAAACCTGATGAGATCATACTATGATTGTTAATCAGACTGAAAGAAAAAAAGTGAGAGGATGAAAAATATCTTTAAGGGAAAAAAATCAATTAAAAACTGTAGAATACAGGTAAATATACTGAATTTCCTGCATAAAGTAAAAATCAGCTGATTGGCTATAAGGTTAAAATGAAGTAGAGTTTTAGCACTGCAGCTACTGCATTAATTTAGTGCTCGTGGCAGAACATGTGATTTTGCAACGGTGTTTTATTTCCATTTTAAAAAATACTGTTGAATCAGGGAAATATTTCTGTTTGAGCAGTGGCATTAAAATATAGTTGTGCTCTGGTTATTACTGTCTTTAATTTACTAGATACTTACAAAACTTTGTAATATAAACATTCCTATGTAAATGTTCCCCACTTTTCATCTCTGGGCAGTTCTTTTCTGTTCTCTGGATCTGCTATACCAGTTTTCAAGAGAAGGTATATATCTTTAAACTTTACTTTTCTGGAAGAGAACAAAGCTCAGTTCACAGAGCATGTCCCGGTGCCTGGAGGCCGTGCGAGTCTGAATGGGGAGGAACAGGCTTCGTCTCAACCCGTCCAAGACCGAGTGGCTGTGGTTTCCGGCGTCACGTCATAGCCAGTTGGTTCCATCTCTGGCTATCGGGGGTGAGTCATTAGCCCCCGCGGAGAGGGCCCACAACCTGGGCGTCCTCCTGGATGCTTGGCTGTCTTTAGACGATCATGTGACAGCCGTGGCCAGGGGGGCTTTTCATCAGGCTCGCCTGATACGCCAGTTGTGCCCCTTTCTGGATCGGGACGCCCTACGCACAGTCACTCAAGCCCTCGTTGTTTCCCGCCTGGACTATTGCAATGCTCTCTACATGGGGCTCCCCTTGAGGTGCACCCGGAGGCTCCAGCTAGTTCAGAATGCGGCTGCACAGGGGATTTTGGGGGCCTCTAGATGCTCCCATGTAACACCTCTCCTGCGCGAGCTGCACTGGCTGCCGGTGGCCTTCCGGGTGCGCTTCAAGGTGTTAGTAACAACTTTTAAAGCACTCCATGGCAATGGACCTAGGTATTTGCAAGACCGCCTCCTACCAAACACCTCCCTTCGACCAGTCCGCTCCCACAGAGAGG
>NW_015427178.1:0-1239 GCF_001527695.2 Protobothrops mucrosquamatus | reverse complement strand
CTCCTCCTCCTCCTCCTCCACAGTTCATCCTGGCTTTTGCATTGGGAAGAGTTGTTATCAACACCGGAGGGCCATAGGTTTCCTATCCTTGTTCTAGATTTTGACTCAAACACAAATATTAGTGGGGTCCTTGGTGCTCTCTGAGCTTGGTTGTTTTCCTGCTGACGTTTCATTACCAAACTAGGTAATCTCATCAGTGCTTGAAGGGAGTAAGGTATGGGGAATGGAGGAGGAAGAGGAGGACGATGACTGTGGGGTCCTTGGTGGTCTCTGAGCTTGCTTGTTTTCTTGAAGACATTTCATTACCGAACTAGGTAACATCATCAGTGCTAGAAGGGAGTGGGGTTGTGGAATGATGAAGGAGGAGGAGGAGGACGACGACGACGACAACGACTGTGGGGTCCTTGGTGCTCTCTGAGCTTGCTTGTTTTCCTGCCGACGTTTCATTACCGAACTAGGTAACATCATCAGTGCTAGTAAGGAATGGCGTCTGCTCTCATTTGAGCACCCTACTCACTACTAGCACTGATGATGTTCCCTAGTTTGCTAATGCAAGAAAACCACCAAACTCAGAGGGCACCCAGGGACCCTTATTTCAATCCCGAGCTACAAATATTCTATCAATACAAACATTATTTTCTGCACGGTGTCAGCAGCTCACGTGTCCAAGTAGCAGACATTCTGGGGCTGGTTCATTTTGAGCAACCTGAGTTCATTTAACTCTTAACAGCACCCAACACCCTGGGTCAGCAGGAACTACGGCTTACGAGGAAGTTGTGTGCCGAAGCCCAGGGCTGCGGAGTTTGGGATGGAGAGATCGTGATATCAGAGAGAGAACAGAAATAGTTTTGTCAAGTTTTAGTGTTTTCATTTGGGGGGGGGGGTGTTTCTGAAGCAAATAAACACTATTTTAGGATGCCTTCCTTTTGTGCTGGAAAGTGGTGGTTTAATGTTTACCCACATATGTTGCAGTTTTTTGGAAGATTACTATGATTGTTTCAATCCTTTGGTTTATTTTACACATACAGAGAGAGAAAAAGGAGAGAGAGAGAGAAAGAAGAGAGAGAGAGAGCATTTACCAACACATGTTCCAGTTCTTTGGCATATTACTATGTTTCAATCCTTTGATTTATTTGAGAGAGAGAGAGAGAGAGAGAAAGAAGAAAGAGAGAGAGAGAGAGAGAGAGAGAGAGAGAGAGAGAGAGAGAGAGAGAGAGAGAGAGAGAGAGAGAAAGGAGA
>NW_015427177.1:0-1239 GCF_001527695.2 Protobothrops mucrosquamatus | reverse complement strand
GTTAGGCCTCTCTCTCCTCTGCCGGGGGCCTCTGGGGCCGCGCTTGCCCGGCGGGGACCCCCCTGGAGGACCGACCGGGGGCGGAGCGGAGTTGCTCCTCCGGGCTGGAGCGCCGAGGCGGCCGCGGCCCACCCGCCCGCCCGCCGATCCGGCTCCTGCGTGGCCGCTTCTGCCCTTTGCAGACGGCGGCTGCTTTTCTCCGGGAGGGCATCTCCGGCCGAAAGGCTCTGGGTCCCCCGCCGCCTTGGGGGGAGAGGCGCCCGCGGCCGGGCCGTCCCACAACGGGAGCCGCTCCTGGCGGCGGCCGAGAGGAGGGAAAGTTTCCCAGGGAAAGTTAGTTTCGGGAGAGCCTCCCGGCTCCTCTCTCCGCCTCGGGAATCGGGGTTGCTGCGGCGATCCCGGTGGAGCTCCGGGTTTTTTTTTGCGGTTCCTTTTTTTTAAAAAAAATAAAATAAAAATCCGGGGAGGAGAGTGAAGAAAGTGGCCGGCTGCGTTGCCCCGATTGATTTTCTTTCCCTCCCGGAAATCTTGACAGTGTCACTTTGTCCCGTTTGGCCGCCTTTGGCTTGTTTTCAAGTCTGTTTTTGCATGTGGGTAGGAAGGAGTTGGTTTTTCTTGTCACTGTCTCTCCGCTTCTTTTCGAGAAGTTTGCCTGGGTTGGTGTAAATCTGGAGCGCCTCGTCTAGATAAATGGCAGTCTGGCTGCCAAAAAGTTCAGAGTTGCTGGGGGAGAAAACACGAACTGATAATTGCTGCTTAAAATACCAGTTCTGAACTGCTTTCAGTTTCAGTTGTAGACCAAGTAAAGTATTCTTGGAGGTAATTGGGGAGGGATGTTTATAAACAGTGCTGTTCTGAGATAATAAATCCAACAATATTTTCGTGAATTCTGATAAATTGCTTAAACTATGTTTTTTTTTTCCTGTTTTTCTTGCAGGTGCACGGTCTGCCTGTCAAACTGGGAATATAAAGCAGTGGAATGAAATGTATTGACATCTTTTTACTTGTGTGATACATTTTTTTATCTGGTTTCTTGGGGGGGGGTGTCTATTGGAAAACATGAATCAGAAGTAGGAAATACTCTTGTTTGAAAGAAACAAGAGCAATTTGGGGCCAAAAAACGTATATGCTATGATTAACTGGCCCTCTTTCTCCGATCATCTGTTTTCCCATTGTGTGAAACTCCTTCAGCATAGGGATAAGGGATAACGACTCTATGGATATAAAGAATTTTTCACC
>NW_015427176.1:0-1239 GCF_001527695.2 Protobothrops mucrosquamatus | reverse complement strand
TATAGTATGTTTTAGCTGCCATTTGCTGAATGATCACAATTGGCTTTATATGCCATATCTAACCATGGTTTGTCAAGCCAATTTATTGGGTTTGCACCTTGCCTTATGCAACTTGCTTATGTCTGAAAACTTAGAAAAGCTAACAGCTTCTCTTCTCTTCTCTTCTCTTCTCTTCTCTTCTCTTCTCTTCTCTTCTATTCTATTCTATTCTATTCTATTTCCACAGAAATATATAAAAATAACAAACCAATATAAATAAATGAAAAAAGGGGAAAGAGAAAGAAAGGAAATGTAGAAAGTAATATATATCCATTCAGCAACTAAAGGAAATTAAATCAAATCACTTGGAACTTCTCCTCCTTGCTTATCTGTCAGAGAAACAGGATTCCAAATAATGAAAAAAAGTTCCATCTCAGCTGCAAATTACTCAGTTGTAAATTAATCATCATCATCATCATCATCATCATCATCATCATCATCATCATCATCATCATCATCATCTTGGCTACAATGTTTCCATAAAGATCCAAAACTCTTGGAAAATTGATACATTTTTGCCAATCAACTGTTTTTGCAGAGATTCAGATTCAAAAATGTCAAGCAAAGTCATTTTTAAATTATTTGTGGCCAGAAGGTGGTGCTAGGATCACATCTACAAAAGTCTAAACTTCTGAAAAATTTACAAAATATTTTTTTCTTTTTAAAAAAAAATAATAATAAAAATGGAAGATGCTCAGAAAGCTGGACAATATTTGATTTTAAGGCTATGTTTCCCAGATGCAGAATACAGAATAACAGGGTTGGAAGGGAGGTCATCTAGTCCAACCCCCTGCTCAGGTAGGAAACCCTGTACCATTTCAGACAAATGGCTGTCCAGTCTCTTCTTAAAGACTTCCAGTGTTGGAGCATTCACCGCTTCTGGAGGAAGGTTGTTCCACTGGTTAATTGTTCTAACTGTCAGGAAGTTTCTCCTTAGTTCTAGGTTGCTTCTCTCCTTGATTAGTTTCCATCCATTGCTTCTTGTCCTGCCTTCAGGTGCTTTGGAGAATAGCTTGACTCCCTCTTCTTTGTGGCAGCCCCTGAGATATTGGAAGGCTGCTATCATGTCCCCCCTCGTCCTTCTCTTCGTTAAACTAGACATACCCAATTCCAGCAACCGTTCCTTATATGTTTTAGCCTCCAGTCCCCTAATCATCTTTGTTGCTCTTCTCTGCACTCTTTCTAGAGTCTCAACATCTT
>NW_015427175.1:0-1239 GCF_001527695.2 Protobothrops mucrosquamatus | reverse complement strand
TTGTCCATGGGGTCACGATGCGTCAGACATGACTTCGCAACAACAACAACCACTTATCCAAGGGCACGGAGAATGGAGCAGAGGCAAGTCCAGAGAAGGGCTGCAAGCACTACTCATGAGGAGGTCACCCCCCAACCCTCCTCACAAGGAACACCTGGAGAGGAGTAAATTAAGGAGAAGCTGTGGGGACAATTGCCAGGAACAATTGTTTGCTTCGGCTTACAATCCCCCAACTTTTACTCATCCTTGTTGCTGTTTGCCTTCCCTCACTTGGAAGATTGCTCTTTGCATTTTGTTTTGGACTTTGCCCTTCTCTGGTGGCTATGTTTGGCCTTTGCTTCCCGGGGGATTTGGAACTGTTTCTTTTCTGGGACCTGTTTCTTGTCCTGACAGCTGCCCTGGCCTTGTGCTTGGACCCTGCCTGGTGGATTGGACTTGGAACCCTGGACCTTGCCCAGTGAGCGTGCTCCTACTCTGGGGGCTTTCTTGGTACTATAGGGGCTGTTGTTTGGGGGACTGAGAGTGGCTGCCTTCAGGGTAGTGTGAAGGTGGAACCTTACCGGTTGTTGGAGGGCTGTTGACTGGAACATTGTTTAAGGGAAATAAAGATCTGTCTACAGCCTGCATTGTCTTGACCCATTAGATCAGGGGTAGTCAACCTTGGCTCTTTTATGACTCGTGTGTGCTGTGCTGGCTCAGGAATTCTGGGAGTTGAAGTCCACGAGTCATAAAAGAGCCAAGGTTGACTACCCCTGCCCTAGATCCTTTCTCGTTTTAAAGGAGGAGTAGGAGATATTGCAAAATGAAAGTAAGGTTTTCCTCCAGCTAAGTCATCGCCTGGAGACTTTCTGACTACAGAAAAAGCTGTTTTCTAGACAACTACACGAAACTCTTTTGCCGTTGATTTATCTCTGACTCTGTTGCTTGAGATTTCCTGCTGGACCTTCCTTCCTAGTCTGAACCAGTTCAGAACCTGAAAATAGAGGCTAACTAAAGGCTGAAGGAAAACAACAACTTCTGACGTTTCATTGGATCCTACATCACCTTCCATTTCCCTTTTCTTATGAAGTGGAGCCACTTTACTACTCTGCATGTTATTAATGGTTGATCATACTATTCCACACTTCTTCTTGGGTCCAAGGGCCTGATAAAGGAACTACTGACAAAACGGATGTGGTGCCCAATAATGACACATGGAGTTACTTCTGAGTAATTTCTTCATTGTTGTTTGCCTACAGA
>NW_015427174.1:0-1239 GCF_001527695.2 Protobothrops mucrosquamatus | reverse complement strand
AGTTGATTGGAAGATGTGAACCATGACCCCAAAATAAGGGGGGGGGAAATGCTTAGAATGTATATGCGTAACGGAAGAGAAGCCAGACCTAAGCATTTCCACCATGCTGTACTGACGTCTCTGTAACCTTAATAAATGCTTTTAGGAAAAAATATGCCTGAAAGTCCTTTTAAGTGTTTCGTTAATCAGACACATGACATCTAGTTTGGTAACTGTCAAATATCTCCATGCTTTTATAATAGCCTTCAGAATTGTTTTTTCTGTTACCAGTCTACTGCTATGCATGTTTCATAGTGCATAATTCAATGATAACTTTCCCAACTGTGTGAATTAATAGCAAAGTGAGCACATTTTTTGCGGCTTTCTCAACAATAGCTCTAGTGTTTTGAATAATAAAGCCTAATCTCACTCCTATTTAGTTTACTTTGTGTTAAACAAAAATTGAATTAAAGAATATCACTCTTTTTATATCCTATTTCCAGTTGCTCAGCTTAGCCTGAGCTTCACTGTTGCAATATAGTAATCCAAACTTGTGCCATATTGAAGGACATCCACCATCTGCCTCTATCTCTATCTCTTTATCAATCAATATTACATACATATACATATACAGTGGATATATAAAGTCTACACACCCCTGTTAAAATGCTAGGTTTTTAAGATGTAAAAAAAAAATCAGACCAAGTTAAATCACTTGAGAATTTTTTCCACCTTTAATGTAACATATAAGCTATGCAATTGAATTGAAAAACTGAATTTTTTTAGGGAGAAAAATAACGATAAAAAACTGGAATAATGTGGCTGCATAAAGATGCACACTCTAAAAACTACTACGTTGTTGAAGCACCTTTTGATTTGCAAGACCGCCTCCTACCAAATATCTCCCTTCGACCAGTCCACTCCCACAGAGAGGGCCTCCTTAGGGTGCCGTCGGCCAGTCAATGCCGGCTGGCGACCCCCAGGGGGAGAGCCTTCTCTGTGGCAGCTCCTGCCCTCTGGAATGACCTACCCCCCGACCTACGTACAATTGCGGACCTGCGCCTCTTCTGCCGAGCCTTGAAAACCCATCTATTCCATGCGGCCGGCCTGGCGTAGTTTTGATTGGGCTTTGCTAGGGGTTTTATATGGGGTATTTTAGAGCAGGCTTTTTATTCAATATTTATTGTGATTTTTATTATTGCCTGTTCACCGCCCTGAGTCCCGTAAGGGAGATAGGGCGGTATATAAATTTAAATAATA
>NW_015427173.1:0-1239 GCF_001527695.2 Protobothrops mucrosquamatus | reverse complement strand
ACTAACAAAACCATCCCCAAGACATTCGTTTCCCATATCGTATATATTGTATTTTGGGGGGAAATTGCCTCTGTCATCTCTGGAAGGCCGAAAAAAGACCTGTTTGGGTCCTGCTTTCAATCATAACCGAAGAAACCGAAGATAAAAATCCAGTTGAGCTCTGAACACACCAATACTACACTTATCAAATAGGTTTTACAACAGGGATACTTCAAACTTGGCCCGTTTAGGACTTGTGGACTTCAACTCCCAGAATTCCTCAGTCGGCCATTTTGATGAAACTGCGGGCTTGGATCCAGACCAGGGGTCTTCAAACTTGGCCCTTTTATGACTTGTGGACTTCAACTCCCAGAATTCCTCAGTCGGCCATTTTGATGAAACTGCGGGCTTGGATCCAGACCAGGGGTCTTCAGCCATGGCCCTTTTATGACGTGTGGACTTCAACTCCCAGAATTCCTCAGCCAGGCACGCCTGGCTGAGGAATTCTGGGAGTTGAAGTCCACACGTCATAAAAGGGCCACGTTTGAAGACCCCCGTTTTACGATATTAAGGAAGTTGGATAAGAGCCAATCCGAGACAAGAGTAAACCTGACAGAAGGAATTAAACTCAGTTTTTTTAAATCTCTCTTACTAAAAAGCACCGTGACAGTGTCTGTCACGTTAAAGCCTACCAACTTAAGAGACTGGGCGCTATTAAACCACGATTGAGGCTCGCGACAGACAGGCCTATCAAAAGACTGTTCGGCACAAACACATAGCCGGAATCTCCCGTGAGTAGAGCAAGAGAGATGACTTCACACTCGGCTTCCTGGAACCATCTGGAAGCTATTCTCAGAAGCAATGGGATGATGGATTGCAGAGGCTTTTCATCAGGAGCGCTCTCCAGAGAATGGAATTTGGTCCCTTAAAAATGGTTCTCCTTTCACAGATATATCAATATTCTCTCCCTTCGACCAGTCCGCTCCCACAGAGAGGGCCTCCTTAGAGTGCCGTCGGCCAGACAATGCCGGCTGGCGACCCCCAGGGGGAGAGCCTTCTCGGTGGCAGCTCCTGCCCTCTGGAATGACCTACCCCCCGACCTACGTACAGTTGCGGACCTGCGCCTTTTTCGCCGAGCCCTGAAGGCCCATCTATTCCGTGCGGCCGGCCTGGCGTAGTTTGATTAAGTTTGATTATGTTTTAGTGGGGGTTTTGTATGGGGTGTTTTTAGAACAGGCCTGTCATTTAATTTGATTTTAG
>NW_015427172.1:0-1239 GCF_001527695.2 Protobothrops mucrosquamatus | reverse complement strand
TCTTGAGATCCCTGGCTCCAAACTTTCTGATGGTTCCACATCTGCATATGTATAAGACTAACTACTGCCCTGGGCAAAGAGATGAGGCCAGGTTTGGTTTCTGCTTTTCAGAAAATGCTTTTAAAAATCCTTTTGGTGAACAATATCTTTCTTTCTGCCTTTTTAATATTTCCTTCTCTGGGTTAACTTCCCACACCAGTAAGGTCAAAGAATTTGAAAGTATATAGTTAGCTTTGTTAATAAAAATGGTGATAGTTTATAAAGACTATTAGGTGCAAATAGAAATACATACTATTTCCACAGCAAGGGAGGTAAAGCAGGAATGGCTAAATTCTATTTAAAGAGGAGACTATACTTGAGTATGTTTTTTATTTGAATACCACTTCTGGATTTTGTGCTTGTGACGAAAAAAAAATGTAATTTTGACTTTGGTTTTGTCGATTAAGATAGATTTGCTGTTATAGAAATGGCTAGTTATATAATAATGTGTAAAAACAAAAAGTTGAGGCTAGACTACTTTTAATTTGTACTGTGCTAAAAAGAGTCTGAAGTCAACACCTTTTTTTTCCCTTGTACCTCACACCTTCTCTTCCCCTTTCCTTTTCCCTCCCTTAATCTCTTATTTCTATTTTTCTTTGTATTTTATATTTTATATATTAAATAAAATTATTTTTTTTAAAAAATGAAGTTTATTGCACAGTCAAATGACTGTGCAAGCAACTTCCAGCTCTTGGAAGCAAATAATGTGGAATTAGAGTGGCTGAGCTGGAGACACACAGAAAGGCAGAGATGTATATAGGCAGGACCTCCTGGGATGTGACAGTTTTATCCCTTCCTGGATGACAGCTCTCCTTGGTATTAAAGAGGAGGGTATCAGGGAACCTGGGCATCACTGCAAGGGTATGAGAGAAATTACTGTAAAAAGGACCAAAGCTTGGGAGAAGAGCCCATACCTTTTCACAGTTTTAAAGGACAGTTTTATCATGGGTGGGTTTCCTGGTCTGGTAACTGATTGGTTATTCAGGAAATGCCATGGTCATGCAGGGGGTTGGACTTGATGACCTCCAAGGTCCCTTCCAACTTTATTATTATTATTATTATTATTATTATTATTATTATTATTATTATTATTATTATTATTATTATTATTATTATTATTATTATTATTATTATTATGGATCATCGCACAGTCAGCCAGATGTTCAGACTGGATTTGGCATTTTGTCTACCTATCGAGTC
>NW_015427171.1:0-1239 GCF_001527695.2 Protobothrops mucrosquamatus | reverse complement strand
CTAATTTTGTCACTTGGTCAAAGAATGTAATAAGGTTTGTCTGGCATGATCTGTTTTTGACAAACCCATGTTGGCTTTTAGTAATGACTTTGTTTGCCTCTAGGTGTTCGCTGATTCATTGTTTTATTATCTTTTCCAGAATCTTCCCAGGTATTGAGGTCAGGCTGATAGGTCTGTAATTTCCTGGATCCATTTTTTTCCTTTTTTGAAGATGGGAACTACATCAGCTCTTTTCCAGTCCTCTGGTAGTTCCCCAGTGCTCCAAGATCTTTGAAAAATATAGTTCAGTGGTTCTGAGATCACATCTGCCAGTTCCTTGAGTACCTTGGGGTGTAATCCATCTAGTCCTGGTGATTTGAACTTGTCTAGGCTGGACAGGTGCTCACTTATCATTTTCTTGCCTATCTTAACTTGTGTTTCTATACTGTTTTTTATGGCACTATTTTTGATAGGTTGGTCTGTTTTTTCCCTTTGTGTAAAGACAGATGCAAAAAACGAGTTAAATAGTTCTGCTTTCTCCCTATTGTTAGTCACCTTCTTACCACTTTCCCCCACTAATGGACCAATAGTTTCCTTCACTTTTTTCTTGTTTTTTACATGCTGAAAGAAGCTTTTTTTTTGTTATTTTTGACTTTGGTCGCAAGCCTTAGTTCATTTTGAGCCTTGGCTTTCCTCACTTCATCTTTGCAAGCTCGGGCTATTTGTTGATATTCTGATTTAGTTATGTGCCCCTCTTTCCACTTTCTATACTTGTCCTTTTTATCTTTCAATTTGTCAGAGAGTTCTTTATGCAGCCATGCTGGTTTCTTTTGAGAGCTGTTATTTTTCCTCTTTGTTGGTATTGAGGTAGACTGGACTTCTATTATCTTGCTTTTCAAAATTTCCCAAGCTTCTTGCGTTGTTTTTCCCTGGAGGATTCTCATCTATGGAATCTTTCCCAAGTCCTCTCTAAGTTTATTGAAATTAGCTCTCTTGAAGTCCAAGACTCTAGTTTGACTATGTTCTATTGCTTGTGCTTCCATAATGTTGAATTCCAATACTGCATGATCACTACCTCCCAAGGTTCCTGTGGCTTCAACACCTTCTATCATTTCATCTCTGTTAGTGAGAATTAGATCCAAAATGGCTAATCCCCTAGTTCCCTTCTCTACTTTTTGGGAGACAAAGTTGTCTGCTAGGTTTGTCAGGAATCTGTTTGATCTTCCACTTGGTGCAGAGTTTGTCTCCCAGTTGATGTCA
>NW_015427170.1:0-1239 GCF_001527695.2 Protobothrops mucrosquamatus | reverse complement strand
CCAGGGGGAGGGCCTTCTCTGTGGGTGCCCCCACCCTCTGGAACGAACTACCCCCCGAGATCCGGATGATTCCGGATCTCCTAACCTTCCGCCGCGCCCTCAAGACATGGCTTTTTCAACAAGCGGGACTGACCTAGGGTGAATTTTAAATAGGGATAATTTTTAATGATTTTAAATAGTCACAGCCACTAATATTTGGGTTTTAATTGGTTTTTAGAAGGGGTAATTCTGTATATTGTTTTTAACATGCTGTGAGCCGCCCTGAGTCCCATGGGGAGAAGGGCGGCATATAAATTTTGTAAAATAAATAAAATAAATAAATAAATACGTATGAAAAGGATGGGGCTTTGGCCAATTCAATTGTTCATCTCCCCATTCTGGCTTCTGCTCTCCAGCCAACTATTAATCTCACGGGGGATGTTTCTGTGGTATGCCTGCCTTTTTTTCCTGAGTCAGGTAGGGCAAGTATGTTTACTCATTGATTTTATTGATTTCCCCCCCCCCAAACTTAAAAATATTATTAGTAACTTTATAAACTGTCCCACATCACAGAATGGATTTGTTTGGCTTGGGATCTTGGCTAACAATCAGTAAAATTCACTTAATGATGGCAACAGGGATTGCCGGGATTGCAGCCACTAAGCGATGTGGTTACACAAAGTCTCACTTTACGGCCATATAAATAAGCAATCAAAAGTTCAATCCCCTCCCTAGGATCACTCTAATGACAAGGTTAGAACCAACAGGTAGAATCCTCCCTTACATTAAGAAAAACTTCTTAAAACAATAGGAGGGTGTGGGGTTGACCAGAGAACAACCTGTCTTATCCTTGGGTTGTATTTCTCTAATTCTTTACACCATTAAACATTAGAAATCTTGATGGTGTTTGTCATGATGCATGCAATCCCTCCAGGCAGATTTTATTTTAAAAACCACATTTCAAATGAAATCTTTCAAATCTTACAGAGGAGATGGGCAACATAGAAAATTAATAAATAAATAAAATGTTCAGAGAGAGAAGGAATGGAAGTATTGATGTAAATTGAAAGCTGACGTGAAGTATGCAGAATTGGAATTGCTCTTATAACCCCCCACCATCACCCATATACAAACACAAAATCTTAATGTACCAATTATTTGAGGAAATCAGACTAAATAATTCATGATTCCAAACCCTGCAGAGAAATTTGAATTTCTTCATTGCCTTTTTTGAAAATCCTCTGCATTATATCCCCATGT
>NW_015427169.1:0-1239 GCF_001527695.2 Protobothrops mucrosquamatus | reverse complement strand
CCTCCTCCTCCTCCCCTCCTCCTCCTCCTCCTCCTCCTCCTTTCAACAAACCCCACTCCCTTCTGGCACTGAAGATGTTACCTAGTTGAGTAATAAAAAATCTGCAAGAAAACCACCAAGCTCAGAGAGCACCAAGGACCCCACAGGTCAACCCTGAGCTACAGATATTCCCTCCTATTGCTATGTTAAGGGCTGTTTACTGTTCTTTAAAAATGGAAAAACCTACCCAGAAACATTTCTTCTGAATCAGTTCTCTCTTTTTGGCTGGCTGGTTCAGGTTCTTCCGTGAAGGAGTCCTGCAGAAAACATGGAATTCATGGTTAAAGCAGAAGCCAAAGAAAAGGTGGCTTATTTATTACATTTATATCCTGCCTAAATCAAATGACTCTCTATAGTTTGAATAAGCTTTTAGGATTCAATAACTTGGCACTTCTGTTTAGGGAACTCTGTTGAATAGAATAGAATAGAATAGAATAGAATAGAATAGAATAGAATAGAATAGAATAGAATAGAATAGAATAGAATAGAATAGAATAGAATAGAATAGAAAATTGAATGGAATAGAATAGAATAGAATAGAGCAAAATAAAGCAGAATAGAATAGAATAGAATAGAATAGAATAGAGTAGAGTAGAGTAGAGTAGAGTAGAGTAGAGTAGAGTAGGGTAGGGTAGGGTAGGGTAGGGTAGGGTAGAATAAACAGAGTTGGAAGGGACTTTGTAGGTCTTCTAGTCCACCACCACCACCACCACCACGCCCAAGCAGGAGACCCTACACCATTTCTGACAGATGGCAGTCCAGGCTCTTGCTAACCCAAGTATTTGGCCCTTACAACTTGCTCTCTGTGTACACCGTGTTCGATTAAGCTCTTCTGAATGAGTTCAGGAGTGGTGGGATCTGCGCTTCCCTCCATGGGTCCACCAGGCAGTTTGACCACATGATCAGACTTGGCTGAAAGTCTGGGGGAAGGTTCAAACAGAAGGGCTGAGCATTCCTTGTCTGGCTCTCCGTCTACTCCGTTGCTCGCTTCTCCGTTCACTGTGATCTTTCCCTCGACCTGCATTTCAAAACGCAAAAGCAGATTGAAACCATCTGAAACCATCTTTGATTAGTTCTAATGAGAAGGAAAACGGAACGTGGTTAAGACTACAAAATTGCTCTCTCTATATCAAGCTATTATCTAACTCTCTCTCTAGAAGACTTAATCAATTAGTTGTAACTATCAAAGCTGTTCCTTTC
>NW_015427168.1:0-1239 GCF_001527695.2 Protobothrops mucrosquamatus | reverse complement strand
CCGCCGCCGCCACCGCTGACTCGAGTATAAGCCGAGGGGGGCATTTTTCAGCCCCAAAAATGGGCTGAAAAACTCGGCTTATACTCGAGTATATACGGTATATATATATATTTAATTCAGTTTGGATTCTACCCGACTCCAATCAATTCTTTTCCACGTTTGGACAGAAAACCTGAAGAAACGGCTGTTTCGGGGAAATCAGGAGATCCAGGCAGTTCAAATGGGTGTAAAGATTTATTGCAAATTTATTAAGCTCTCCACAAGGACCTGAACTACTAAGGGGCAAAGCAATTTGATGGTAAAGAAGGAATTCACAGTGAGGTGGATTTAGGTCATCTCCTACAGGCTATTTCTGGTTTTTGCAACCTGCTTCAGAAAACGTACACCCTAAAATAAACTTAAGGGAAGAATAAAAGAAGGAAACTTAAAAAAAAAGTCTGCCCATTCTTCTCAATAATGAAAATCCACTAATTTGTCTGTTAGGCCAGGGGTCTCCAAACGTGGCCACTTTTAAGACTTGTGGACTTCAACTCCCAGAATTCCTCAGCCAGCCAACTCCCAGAATTCCTCAGCCAACTACTTTTAAGACTTGAAGATTTCAACTCCCAGAATTCCTCAGCCAGCCATTTTTAAGTCTTGTGGGCTTCAACTCCCAGAATTCCTCAGCCAGCCACTTTTAAGAGTTATGGACTTCAGCTCCCAGAATTCCTCAGCCAGCCACGTTTAAGACTTGTGGACTTCAACTCCCAGAATTCCTCAGCCAGCTACATTTAAGACTTGTGGACTTCAACTCCCAGAATTCCTCAGCCAGCCACGTTTAAGACGTGTGGGCTTCAACTCCCAGAATTCCTCAGCCAGCCACGTTAAAGACTTGTGGGCTTCAACTCCCAGAATTCTTCAGCCAGCCACGTTTAAGACTTGTGGGCTTCAACTCCCAGAATTCCTCAGCCAGCCACTTTTAAGAGTTGTGGACTTCAACTCCCAGAATTCCTCAGCCAGCCAGGAATGGCTGGCTGAGGAATTCTGGGAGTTGAAGTCCATAAGTCTTAAAGTGGCCAGGATTGGAGACCCCTGTGTTAGGCTGATTAAGTGGATTAAAGGCCAGTCAATGAGTTCATCTATGAACGACACCGCAGTCCATTTCCTCAGCTTAATGCCTCTTCCAGATGGGACGCCGTTCCATCTGCCGTGAGAGGAAATCCTCTTTTGAGCCTGCCAGGTTCGCAAGTACATCCGTGT
>NW_015427167.1:0-1239 GCF_001527695.2 Protobothrops mucrosquamatus | reverse complement strand
AGAGGTGGCAAAACTACACAGAAGAACTATACAAGAACAAGCTTAACGTCCCAGATAACCACGATGGGGTGGTCACTGACCTCGAGCCAGACATCCTAGAATGTGAAGTGAAATGGGCCTTAGGAAATCTGAGCAACAACAAAGCTAGTGGAGGTGACAGTATTCCAGCTGAGCTATTCTGTTGTTTTCTTCTATTTCTATGCACTGTTCATTTAAGAAGGTATTCTTATCTCTTCTAGCTATTCTCTGGAATTCTGCATTCAATTTGCCAGCAAATTTGGAAAACTCAACAGTGGCCACAGGATTGGAAAAGGTCAGTTTACATTCCAATTCCAAAGAAAGGCAATGCCAAAGAATGTTCAAACTATCACACCATTGCACTCATTTCACATGCTAGTAAAGTTATGCTTAAAATCTTATAAGCTAGACTCCAGCAGTATGTGGATTGAGAACTACCAGAAGTACAGGAAGGATTTCGAAGAGGCAAAGGAACTAGAGATCAAATTGCCAACATATGCTGGATCATGGAGAAAGCTAGGGAGTTCCAGAAAAACATCTACTTTTGCTTCATTGACTATGCTAAAGCTTTTGATTGTGTGGATCACAACAAATTGTGGCAAGTTCTTAAAGAGATGGGAGTACCAGACCATCTTATTTGTCTCTTGAGAAATCTATATGCAGGTCAAGAAGCAACAGTGAGAACTGGACACAGAACCACTGATTGGTTCAAAATTGGGAAAGGAGTCCGGCAAGGCTGTATACTGTTGCCCTGCCTATTTAACTTAAATGCAGAGCACATCATGAGAAAGGCAGGGCTAGATGAATCAAAAGTTGGAATCAAGATTGCCGGGAGAAATATCAACAACATAAGATATGCAGATGATACCACTCTAATGGCAGAAAGTGAAGAGGAACTAAAGAGCCTCTTGATGCGGGTGAAGAAGGAGAGTGCAAAAGTTGGCTTGAAACTCAACATTAAGAAAACCAAAATCATGGCATCCGGCCCTCTCAATTCCTGGCAAATAGATGGGGAAGAAATTGAGGTAGTGACAGATTTTATTTTCCTGGGCTCCAAGATCACCTCAGATGGGGACTGCAGCCAAGAAATTAAAAGACGCTTGCTCCTGGGGAGGAAAGCTATGGCAAATCTAGACAGCATACTAAAAAGCAGAGACATCACCCTGCCAACAAAAGTGCGTATAGTCAAGGCCATGGTTTTCCCAGTTGCAATGTATGGAT
>NW_015427166.1:0-1239 GCF_001527695.2 Protobothrops mucrosquamatus | reverse complement strand
TAGGAAAAGACTTAGAGGACCTGGAGATCCCTCCCCCAGATGTTGTGCTGCAGTATGTTGATGATCTATTAGTCACAGGCCAGACGGAAGATGACTGTTGGCTGAATACTTATGAATTACTTCATCTTCTGCAAGATCGGGGCTACAAAGCATCCCGGAAAAAGGCACAGTTGGTAGCAACTAAGGTTAGATATTTAGGGTATGACATAGAAGAGGGAAAAAGGACTCTGGGACATGAGAGAAAAGGGGCCATCTGCCAGCTACCAAACCCAATAAACAGAAGAGAGCTAAGAGGCTTTTTAGGTGCTGCTGGCTTTTGCAGGATTTGGATTCCTAACTTCAGCCTCATAGCCAAACCCCTCTATGAAGCAACAAAGGGGGGGGACAAAGAACCTTTACAATGGGGTAAGCAGGAAGAAAACAGTTTTAATGCTCTTAAAAGGGCCTTAATGCAAGCTCCGGGGCTAGGACTCCCCGATTTGGAAAAACCCTTCCAACTGTTTGTTGACACTAAACAAAATGTGGCAGTAGGAGTTCTTACTCAGAAACTTGGAACTTGGTATCGCCCTGTTGCTTATCTATCAAGACAGCTTGACAATGTAGCTAAAGGGTGGCCAGCTTGTCTCAAAGCAATTGCTGGCACTGCATTGTTAACTCAGGAAGCTAATAAATTAACCTTCGGCCAGAAGTTAGATATCCACACTCCGCATGCTCTAAAAGCTGTCTTAGAGGCAAAAGGACATTTGTGGCTGACCAACCCACGCATGTTAAAGTATCAAGCCCTAATAAAGCATAATCCAATGATCACCTTAATCCAAACTAACTCCCTGAATCCAGCTACGCTACTGCCTGAGCCAGACTTAGAGAAAATACATTGTTGTATACAGGCTATTGAAGAATCTTATGCTAGCCGCCCAGACATGAGAGACGTTCCCCTTCATAATCCTGACCATACGCTCTATACTGATGGGACCAGCTTCCTCCAAGGAGCCACTCGAAGGGCAGGATATGCTGTAGTGACTTTGGCTGATGTCTGGGAAGCTGAGCCTTTGCCCCCTGGGACAAGTGCTCAATTAGCTGAACTTCATGCACTCACCAGGGCTCTAGAACTAGCAAAAGGAAAACGCATTAACATTTATACAGATTCCAAATATGCCTTCCTCACAGTTCAAGTCCATGGAGCTTTATACAAAGAAAGAGGTTTAATTACAGCAGGGGGAAAGGACATTAAGTATGGGC
>NW_015427165.1:0-1239 GCF_001527695.2 Protobothrops mucrosquamatus | reverse complement strand
CAATAGATTCCACTCAACAACCAGCAGAAAAGTAAGAAATTTTTCTTTCTCTCTTTCTTTCTCAGTTCCGCAGCCATTTTAAAACCATTCTCCAAAGTTCTTTAAGTATCACTTCAGTGATCCAAAAGAATAACAGTATAAATATCACCAACCAGTAGGAATTACAAATTCGTTGTAGCTAAAACTTTCCAAAGCCAAAGGAGCAACAATGTATCTCTGTCCAGTTAGTAACCAGAAGAAAGTGAAAGTAAAAAAAAAAAGTTTCTTTACTGTTTCAAAGAAACGGCAATTCCACGGCCATTTCCTCTCACTTTAAATCTCTACAAAATAAAGAAGAGGATGCTAGTATATTTTCAGAGTCAAAGTCCCGAATAATCCAATATAGCTTCGAACCTCCTGTTTAGTTCCGTCTGTTTATAATTTAAATCCAAATATCTTTCAACAGCAGAGATGGGAGCTGCATCTGGCTTCGCTCCAAATGAATAGGAGCGAAGGCATCATGGGGCGCGGAGAATGTCCAGACTCCGGGTGAGCTAGGATCTCCCCCCCCGATTAAAGAAAAACCGGGGGGGGAGGAAGCTCTAGCCCTATCTGGACTAACTCACACCCCCCCTCTTCACCCGAGGGACGAGGTTCCGAGCCGAGAGACAGCTAGCGAATGCTGTCTCTTCAGGCTTTGACACGCTCCCAGACGGGCGACTAACAAAAGCCGCCATTCGGTGCAGCCTGTCACCATCGGAAGTCGAAATGGGCCCAGAACCCATTTCGAAAAGAAAAAAAAATGAGAATCTTAACCATTCAGCAATTTCAAACTTATCCAAATTTAGATTGTATAGTCATTTCATTTCATTTCTGTATGTTTTGGTCCTCCATAAAAGGTTTAAAAAAGGTTTCCCAGGATGTTTCTTCATGGTAGCATAAGTGGCACAACTTTTTATATAACTCTTAATGTCTTTTTTTCATTTTCAGCCACCAGTCACCTAGCGAGGTGTCAAAAACTTGACCCAAAAACACTCGGCAAAAAGTGATAAAGTGCAGGTAGTCCTAGACTTACAACAGTTCGCTTAGTAGTAGTAGTAGTAGTAGTAGTAGTAGTAGTAGTAGTAGTAGTAGTAGTAGTAGTAGTAGTAATAATAATAATAATAATAATAATAATAATAATAATAATAATAATAATAATAATAATAATAATAATAATAATAATAATAATAATAATAATAATAATAATAATAATAATAA
>NW_015427164.1:0-1239 GCF_001527695.2 Protobothrops mucrosquamatus | reverse complement strand
GGCCTCCAGGCACCGGGCCATCACGTCAAGGGCATCATTGGGGTGGCCTGGGGTGGAAATGTACAACTGAGTATCATCAGCGTACTGATGGAAATCCACCCCAAAGCCACGGATGATCTCACCCAGCGGCTTCACATAAATATTGAACAATAGGGGAGAGAGGACCGACCCTTGTGGCACCCCACAACTTAGGGGCCTTAGGGTCGACCTCTGCCCCCCTGCCAATACAGACTGCGTGCGGTCGGTGAGGTAGGAGGAGAACCACCACATAACGGTACCTCCCACTCCCAACCCCACCAAGCGCTGCAGCATGATACCGTGGTCCACGGTATCAAAAGCCGCTGAGAGGTCCAAAAGAACTAGGACAGAGGAATAACCCCTGTCCCGGGCCCTCCAGAGATCATTCACCAATGTGACCAATGCCGTTTCCGTGCTGTACCCTGGCCTGAAGCCCGACTGGAGCGGGTCTAGATAGACTGTTTCCTCCAGGCGCCGGGGGAACTGCTGCGCAACCACACTCTCAACAACCTTCGCCACAAAGCGAAGGTTGGAGACCGGGCGATAGTTAGCCAATGCATCTGGGTCCAGGGAAGGCTTCTTAAGAAGGGGCCTCACCACCGCCTCCTTCAGGGCCACGGGGAAGACACCCTCCCGTAGAGAAGCGTTTATAATTCCCTGGAGCCAGGCTCGCGTACCCTCCCGGGCAGCCAGTACCAGCCAGGAGGGACACGGATCCAGTAAACATGTGGTTGCATTCAGCCTCCCCAGGATCCTGTCCACGTCCTCGGGAGCCACAGGGTCAAACTCCTCCCATATAATAGTCTCAAGACCTGCTCCTGTCTCCTCCCCCGGGGCCACCCAGTCAGAGTCCAAGCCTTCTCGGATCCGAGCGACTTTGTCATGCAGATATTGGGCAAAGTCCTCAGCCCTCCCCTCCAGGGGATCCTCCCCCCCCTCAACTGAAGGAGAGAGCGGGTCACCCTGAAGAGGGTGGCTGGGCGATTATCAGATGACGTAATGAGGGTGGAGTAGTAATTAGACCTCGCCACCCTCATCGCCACTAGGTAGGATCTAACATGCATCCTTGCCTGTGCTCGGTCGGATTCGGTTCGGCTAGCCCTCCAACTGCTCTCTAGGCGTCTTTTCCGGCGCTTCATCTCTCTCAGCTCCTCGGTGAACCAGGGAGCCAATTGAGATCTGCGTCGGGTCAGAGGCCGCAAAGGCACGACTCGGTCCAGT
>NW_015427163.1:0-1239 GCF_001527695.2 Protobothrops mucrosquamatus | reverse complement strand
TTTTAAAGCGCTCCATGGCAATGGACCTAGGTATTTGCAAGACCGCCTCCTACCAAACACCTCCCTTCGACCAGTCCGCTCCCACAGAGAGGGCCTCCTTAGAGTGCCGTCGGCCAGACAATGCCGGCTGGCGACCCCCAGGGGGAGAGCCTTCTCTGTGGCAGCTCCTGCCCTCTGGAATGACCTACCCCCGACCTACATACAGTTGCGGACCTGCGCCTTTTTCGCCGAGCCCTGAAGGCCCATCTAATCCGTGCGGCCGGCCTGGCGTAGTTTGATTAAGTTTGATTATGTTTTAGTGGGGGTTTTGTATGGGGTGTTTTTAGAACAGGCCTGTCATTTAATTTGATTTTAGCATAGAAATTATTTATTTATTATTGTGGTTTTTAGTATCGCCTGTTCACTGCCCTGAGTCCCGTAAGGGAGATAGGGCGGTATATAAATTTAATAAATAAAATAAAATAAATAAATAAATAAACATGTGGAAGAGGCCTTGATCCTGCAGTGGATAGACAATAGCTATGATGATGATGATGATGATGATGATGATGATGATGATGATGATGATGATGATGATGATGATGATGATGATATCAAAGACCAAGATAAGAAATATTGGGAGTGAGGAATGAATATATTCTTATATGGGTAAAGAACAACAAAGACAAGAACAAAATAAGGAGATGGAGCAAATTGCACAGATGTATTAAGAAGTTCAAAGAGCAACACAATGCAATTTTGCCATACCAGTTGAATACAGCTTAAAAAAATTAACAAGAGGACACATGTGGTATGGATGAAATAAAGGGACAATAAAATGGCTGTTCCCAGGCTTCATAATTCCTTGCTAAAGAAAAGGTTTGCTAGCTGCCCCATCAACATCCTATTAAAAGAATCTTCATATGATGGGGAATCCTTTCCTCTTCTTCCTATCGTTTGCTTCCATCTTCATGTCAAAAGACAGATTCCTGGAGCAGCTCATTCTCTGTAGTCATGGCAGCTACTTTTTCAATTTAGAATTCTTCATAATCAGGAATCTACTTGGAAATTATGCATAAAAATGATCTAATAAGTGCTTATAAAAGAAAAAGAAAAAGATGAATTGTATGGGCAAAAAAGGGAATGTGTTTGTTGTTTTTTTGGAAATTCACTGGATTTTTTTTTGTTTACGTATCCCATTTAGAGAAACCAGATCCATATTTGAAATTTGCCTGTTTCTGATAGCGGGAACTAGCAGTT
>NW_015427162.1:0-1239 GCF_001527695.2 Protobothrops mucrosquamatus | reverse complement strand
TATGTTTTTTTCTGCATTTTCCTCTTCTCCCCCTCCCAACATCCTTGAGCTACAAGCTGCTATTCCTCTGTAACCTCTTGTCTCTGTAGATAGATTCATACATTTCACTAAGTGTTTATGTGGCTCTTTTAGTTTAAGCTTAATGTATTGTATAAACTCAGCCACTTTCAGTTTAGACACACAGTGGCAGGATGTGTCCCTCTATAGTATATTAATATAATATAATATAGAGGTACACATCCTGCTACTCGTATTAGGCTAGTACAACAGGTTAAAAATATTGCACACTTTTGCAGATCAAGGTAATGATGAATGGTGATGTGCTGTAATCGAATGCTAATTGGATATATACTTTAATAGAAGATAAGTGTGTAAATGTACAGTATGTGAGTGGTTGACCCATACGTTGAATTTTTATTTGATGATGATTCTTGGTTGTAACGACATGATGTAGAACAGATTATGTTTCTCCTATAAAGGATTACCTGTCAGTCTTAGAATTAGCACTTTTATTCTATTTTCATATTTGAAAGAGAGATTGGATGCCACATGCTTTACGCAGAGAAGCTAATTAATTTGCTAAATGTGATTTTAAAAAATAAACCTGGTGTAAAGCTGACTTGAGTCTGTGTGTCAAGATATCTCCCTTAGTAGCAACTGTAATCTTACTGCATTACGCTTTGTTAGTCTGGTGCCCTAAGACTACTTTTCACTAAGCGACAACTATATTCTTGTCTTCTCTTATGTTTGAACATGCTCCTTTTTAATTTCTGGGAACGAAATGAGACATTTTTTGTTCTTTAGCATTTCATTTCCTCTAGTAGCTTTTATTAGTATTTACCATGATCCTGTGGCCTACATTCCCTCTATGAAATCTCAATAAATTGAGAACTTTATGTTTACTAAAGTCTGAAGTTGTAATATGTAAACGCAGTAACTACAGTAAATCTAAAGGGTTGTTTTTTTAAAAAAAAAAAATCCTTTCCCACAAGATGTTAAGTTTAATTCTTTTGCTAGGTACACTGGTGAACCAAATGATGCCCTTCGACATTTTAACAAAGCAAGAAAGGATAATGATTGGGGACAAAATGCAGTGTATAATATGATTGAAATTTGCTTAAACCCTGACAATGAAACGATTGGAGGTGAGGTATTTGAACATCTGGATGGTGACACAGAGTAAGTGATGATGACTCCTACTACTTTAAGATGGTATCCAGTTCAATGAATGCAGTCAAT
>NW_015427161.1:0-1239 GCF_001527695.2 Protobothrops mucrosquamatus | reverse complement strand
GGGAGAAGAATGGGAAAAATATGCAGACAGGTAGAGAAATCAGCCACGGTGTTTTTTAATTAGTGAATAGGGATCCTACCCTATGTGTTGAATAAACTCCTTGAATAAACCCCTGGAAAATTGGGATTTCTCGGTCACAAGGGAACACATGCCTGCCTGCTTCTTCTCCACGGGATTTTGATTAATTACAGGGGGGGGGAAAGGCAGTGAGATTAGCTATTTTTTAAAGTGCTAGAAGTCAGACGGGGGGGGGGCTGGCATTAATTGCACTTGTGGATGACTAGAGGGCTAGGTCTGGAGGGTAGTACATCTGTCCTGGTCTTGGCAGTTTTCAGTAACTTCAGTCATGGTATCTTCTAGACTGGCTTCAAGAGTTTGGAACATGGGGCATAGTTTTGCAGTGGTTTTCCTCCTTACTCTGAGGACGGTTCCACTTGGTAGTGGTGAGTAAAGATCTGTCTCTAAAGTTCTGAGGTGTGAAGTGCCTCAGGTCTCAAATGTCTCTCCACTCAGAGGCGTAGCGTGGGGGGTGCAGGGGTGGCCGGCCGCAACATCTGGGGGGGGCGCTCGCACTCGCAGCTCTCTGCCCCTGCCTGGCTCACTCGCTCTCTCTGCAGTGCGAATCCGATCCGAGCCGCCGGGTCGCCGCCCACTGTGGAGGGGGGGGCGCAAATTACTTGCCTTGCCCTGGGTGCTGACAACCCACGCTACGCCACTGATGGGGGGAATATGGGGTGGGGGGTTCTAGGTCTCCTCCCCAAATTCAGAGTCTCCCCCAAGAAGGAATCCAAGCTCAACTCTTCCCTCCCCTTAAAAAAACGATTCATAAGAAAAACTGAGGTTGCAAAAACACTTTTGCCAAAAAACCCCCTCTTTTTCTTATACATTTGATGGCATTTGTAGATTCAGGTCTGAAAATGCCTGTTTCCCTCTTTCACTTTCGCTTTCGGTCTCCTTCCTCTTTCAGTGCAAGAAACTTCGGACTCAGGCGCTAATTCGGGGTCCGCGAGGTCCCCCTCCCACTCAGCCAAGGGGGGGCGAGAGAGGGGCCAGGCTGACTCTTATCCCACATCGGCTGCCTTCCCGGGACCCCCGCCCCACCTCGGCCACAACCAGGGAAGGGAGGGCTCCCTATTCTCCTGCGTGGGGGGGAAATACAGTGAGGGAGGGGCGGAGACCACGCGGAGATCGAGGCTCCTGCAGTCTCCCTCCTTTTTTTTTTTTTTTTTCATTAACTTA
>NW_015427160.1:0-1239 GCF_001527695.2 Protobothrops mucrosquamatus | reverse complement strand
CTGAATAAGAAGCATTTGTGAGAATCAAAATAATATGATCTGCAAAGAGATTTAAAAGATATGTCTTAACTTCCATTTTTATCCCATTAGTCTGCTTTTTGGAACTGTTGCCAAAACATTTATAGTTAAGGTGAATAGTAAAACAGATAATGGACACTTTTTAATACATCTTGAAATCATAATGGGATTGGAACAGTGGCGGGATTCAAATACCTGAACAAACGGTTCTCTGTGTGGGTGCAGACCTGGGCCTCCGAGGCCTAGAACGGACTTCTGGAAGTGGCATCCATGCACTTCCGGAGGGCCGTTCTAGGCCTGGGAGGCCTTCGAGGCCTCCAGAAGCAGTGTGTATTCAGCCGGTTCTCTGAACTCAACAAAATTTAGCTACCGGTTCTGCCGAACTGGTACGAACCGGCTGAATCCCACCACTGGATTGGAATCATAACTTTTAAGCCTTATCTGAGCTTTCATTGGTCTATATAGATATGTTCAATCACAGAAGTAAATTCAAGTTTTAATTTATTTGGTATTTGCTTTGAATATTGTATTTCAAGAGAGTCAATGGCTTTAAATATATCTAAAGAACATAAGGCACATGATGATGTATTAATTTTACTAACTTCTATAATATTTAATAGTTTCCTGATGGGATAGATATATTATTGCTTGGAGTAAAACCATATTGTTCCTGACACTCCATCAGAGCCAGGTGATTTTCCATTATGAATAGTCCCAAAGGTGCTTTTTCAAAAGGCAGCTGGACTTTCTTTGTTTCTGCTTGAAGACGGTTCACTTCCCATTCAAGATAATGATAATAATAATAATAATAATAATAATAATAATAATAATAATAATAATAATAATAACAACAACAATAACAATAACAACAACAACAACAACAACAACAATAACAATAACAATAACAATAACAATAATAATAATAATAATAATAATAATAATAATAATAATAATAATAATAATAATAATAATAATAATAATAATGAAGTTGGAAGGGACCTTGAAGGTCATCTAGTCCAACCCCTGCTCAGGCAGGAAACCCTATACCATTTCAGACAAATGGCTGTCCAGTCTCTTCTTAAAAACTTCCAGTGTTGGAGCATTCACCGCTTCTGGAGGCAGGTTGTTCCACTGGTTAATTGTTCTAACTGTCAGGAAGTTTCTCCTTAGTTCTAGATTGCTTCTCTCCTTGATTAGTTTCCATCCGTTGCTTCTTGTCCT
>NW_015427159.1:0-1239 GCF_001527695.2 Protobothrops mucrosquamatus | reverse complement strand
TGATGATACTCAGCTGTACATTTCCACCCCAGGCCACCCCAATGATGCCCTTGACGTGATGGCCCGGTGCCTGGAGGCCGTACGGGTCTGGATGGGGAGAAACAGACTCAGGCTCAACCCTTCCAAGACTGAGTGGCTGTGGTTGCCAGCTCCCAGGCATAGTCAGCTGACTCCGTCGCTGACTATAGGGGGCGAAACTTTGGCTCCCTCAGAGAGGGTACGCAATCTGGGTGTCCTCCTGGATCCATGGCTGACACTGGAAGACCAGTTGACGGCTGTGGCCAGGGGAGCGTTTTACCGGGTACGCCTGGTTTACCAGTTGCGGCCTTTTCTGGACCGGGATGCCTTGCGCACAGTTACCCATGCCCTTGTCACCTCCCGCCTGGACTACTGCAATGCTCTCTACATGGGGCTCCCCTTGAGGAGCACTCGGAGGCTCCAGTTAGTCCAGAATGCGGCCGCGTGGGCGGTGATGGGAGGGACTCGTCGCTCCCACGTAACGCCGCTGCTACGCGAGCTGCACTGGCTGCCTGTGGCCTTCCGGGTGCACTTCAAGGTGTTGATCATCATCTTTAAAGCGCGCCATGGCATCGGACCTGGTTACCTCCGAGATTGCCTTCTGCCACAGATTACCTCTCACCGGCCGATACGCTCCCACAGAGAGGGTCTCCTCAGGGTGCCGTCAACCAGACAGTGTCGGCTGGCGACCCCCAGGGGGAGAGCCTTCTCTGTTGGAGCCCCCACCCTCTGGAATGAACTACCCCCAGAGATCCGGGTGATTCCGGATCTCCCCTCCTTCCGCCGCGCCCTCAAGACATGGCTATTTCAGCTGGCAGGTCTGGCCTAAGGGGTATTTTAAATTTGGTTTTTAAATAACTTTTAAAAAAAGAAAAGGCCTATATTAATATTTCATTTTAACCACATTTTAAATTTTGTATATTGTATTAGCTATTTTGTTTTAAACTGGCTGTAAGCCGCCCTGAGTCCACCAGGAGAAGGGCGGGGTATAAATGTGATAAATAAATAAATAAATGATAAATAAATAAAAGGCACACCCATGGGCTCCCCCATTTCCAGCATTATAGCAGAAGCGGTATTACAACAGCTGGAACGTAAGGCTATGACCCTCTACCAACCCAAATTTTGGGTTCGGTACGTAGACGACACGTTTGCTGTTGTCAAAAGGCGACATGTAGCGGATTTTGTGGGAATACTGAATATGATTTATCCTGATATAAG
>NW_015427158.1:0-1239 GCF_001527695.2 Protobothrops mucrosquamatus | reverse complement strand
CAATCTGCTTCCTTCTCTCCCTCCTCCTCTTCCTCCCTCCCTCCCTCTCCCTTCTAGCACTGATGATGTTCCCTAGTTGGATCATGAAACGTCTGCAAGAAAGCCACCCAGTTCAGAAAGCAGTAAAGACCCCACAGTTCTTCTCCTTCCTTCCTTCCTTCCTTCCTTCCTTCCTTCCTTCCTTCCTTCCTTCCTTCCTTCCTTCCTTCCTCTTCTCCTTCTCTTTCTCCTTTCCACTCCCCTCTAGCACTGATGATGTTCCCTAATTGGGTCATGAAACGTCTGCAAGGAAACCACCAGGCTCAGAGACCATCAAGGACCTCAAAGTAGTCCTCCTCCTTGTACAAACCACAGTCCCTTCTAGCACTGATGATGTTCCCTAGTTGGGTCTTGAAACGTCTGCAAGAAAACCATCCAGCTCAGAGAGCACCAAGGACCCCACAGTTAGTTCCTTCCTTCCTTCCTTCCTTCCTTCCTTCCTTCCTTCCTTCCTTCCTTCCTTCCTTCCTTCCTTCCTCTTCTCCTTCTCCTTTCCACTCCCTTCTAGCACTGATGCTATTCCCTAGTTGGGTCTTGAAACGTCTGCAAGAAAACCACCAGGCTCAGAGACCATCAAGGACCTCACAGTAGTCCTCCTCCTCCTCCTTGTACGAACCACAGTCCCTTCTAGCACTGATGACGTTCCCTAGTTGGGTCTTGAAACGTCTGCAAGAAAACCACCAGGCTCAGAGAGCCCCAAGGACCCCCACAGTTGTAGATACGCAGACGTCAATCGGGACCTTCTTGTAGCTCACCTTTTACCTTTGAGTAAAAGTACAATAACCGCCTGGTTTCCTGAGGTTAGTATTTCGAGAGGGCAAAGAGACAGAGACAGAGGCTTTTCTGGCAAACACACCATGGGCTTTACATCCCCTCTCTGCCGTCACCATCTTCTCCTGGCGATTCCCAAAACTTTTCCATTCCCTCCCCCCCACCACCACCACGCAATCCCGCTTCCAGCTTTCCAACTGGGAGGGGTGAGGAGCCTTACCACGTTCTCCAGGGGGGCCGCCCCAAAGACCTTGAAAACAGGGTTGGGTTTGGAGGGCGAGATGCACAAGACGATCGCTTGCTGCCCGACCCGGGTGGTATATTCATCCAAGGTGGCTCGCAGCTTCCTGGGTCAGGAGGAGAAGAAAAGGGAAAAAAAAAATGGCTTGAAAAGATATTCCCCCCTACGGGAAAGACACGTCGGTCCTT
>NW_015427157.1:0-1239 GCF_001527695.2 Protobothrops mucrosquamatus | reverse complement strand
TAATAATAATAATAATAATAATAATAATAATAATAATAATAATAATAATAATAATAATAATAAAGTTGGAAGGGACCTTGGAGGTCATCTAGTCCAACCCCCTGCTCAGGCAGGAAACCCTATACCATTTCAGACAAATGGCTGTCCAGTCTCTTCTTAAAAACTTCCAGTGTTGGAGCCTTCACCGCTTCTGGAGGCAGGTTGTTCCACTGGTTAATTGTTCTCACTGTCAGGAAGTTTCTCCTTAGTTCTAGATTGCTTCTCTCCTTGATTAGTTTCCACCCGTTGCTTCTTGTCCTGCCTTCAGGTGCTTTGGAAAATAGCTTGACTCCCTCTTCTTTAGGGCAGCCCCTGAGATATTGGAACACTGCTATCATGTCTCCCCTCGTCCTTCTCTTCATTAAACTAGACATACCCAATTCCAGCAACCGTTCCTTATATGTTTTAGCCTGATCATCTTTGTTGCTCTTCTCTGCACTCTTTCTAGAGTCTCAACATCTTTTTTACATCGCGGTGACCAAAACTGGATGCCGTATTCCAAGTGTGGCCTTACCAAGGCATTGTAAAGTGGTATTAACCCTTCACATGATCTTGATTCTATCCCTCTGTTAATGCAGCCCAGCACTGTGTTGGCTGCATTAACTGTCAATCTTTAGAATTGCCTAGGTGTGTAATATTTGATCATGGTAGTTAAAATCATGCGCGGTTAGCCGATGACCCTCTTAATGAAGGGCACAGCTTACAGTAATACAGAGAGTCCTTGACTTATAACCATTCCTTTAGTGACCGTTCGGAGTTACAACAGTACTGAAAAAAGAAGACGTATGACCGTTTTTCGCACTTCACGACCGTTGCAGCATCTCCATGGTTAGCTGATCCAAATTCAGACGCTTGGCAACTGACTCGTATTTATGACGGTTGCAGAGTCCTGGGGTCACGTGATCCCCTTTTGCGACCTTCTGACAAGCAAAGTCAATGGAGGAAGCCCGATTCGCTTAACTACCGGATTCCTAACTTAAGAAGCACAGTGATTCACTTAACAACTGTGGCAAGGAAAGTCGTAAAATGGGGCAAAATTCACTTAACGACGGTCTCACTTAGCCACAGGAATTTTGGGTTCAGTCGTGGGTTGTAAGTTGAGGACTACCTGTAACTGTAACTGTAGGCTCAACTACCATCATAAGTCAAGGACTTCCTGCATACGTTATCTAGTACATTCCGTTCTTAAATCTTTGTTTT
>NW_015427156.1:0-1239 GCF_001527695.2 Protobothrops mucrosquamatus | reverse complement strand
GGAAGGAAGGAAGATTGAAGGGGAAAGGAAGGAGATGGAGAAGGAAGGAGATTGAAGGGGAAAGGAAGGAAAGAAGGAGAAAGAGATTGAAGTGGAAGGGATGGAGATGGAGATGGAGATGGAAGGAAGGAAGGAAGATTGAAGGGGAAAGGAAGGAGATGGAGAAGGAAGGAGATGGATGGAAGGAAGGAAGGAAGATTGAAGGGGAAAGGAAGGAGATGGAGAAGGAAGGAGATTGAAGGGGAAAGGAAGGAAGATTGAAGGGGAAAGGAAGGAGATGGAGAAGGAAGGAGATTGAGGGGGAAAGGAAGGAAGGAAGGAAGCAAGGAAGGAAGCAAGGAGAGATTGAAGGGGAAAGGAAGCAGATGGAAGGAAGGAAGGATCTTTGGAGAGTCATGTTTTTCAGATGGTGATGAACTGCAACTCCCAGCATTCCCACTCTTCCACAGTGCTTTTTAGGGCTGCTGGGGATGGTAGTCCAGTAAGGTCTGGAGACACACATAGATGCCCTCCAACAGTGAGGGAGGCGGGCCGGGCAGCGCGGGGGAGGCTCCAGCGCAGCACGGAGGGCGGCTGGGGTCGGAGTACGGCTGGGCAACCAGGAGGCGTGGGGACTGGCTCAGTGCCGCAGCTCAGCTCAGCTCAGCCAGCAGCAGCAGCAGCAGCAGCACGTTGCTAGAGCAGGGCGGGAAGAGAGGGGGCGGTGGTGGCAAATCATGAAAGCAGCGTCCACACATTCAGGGTGCAAACACCTTGGACGGTTTGGCTCCCTCACCCCTTTATTTACTGATCTGCCACAAGCTCATGCAAACAAGCCCCGAGGTGTTCTGAACAAGCAGTCGGTTTTTTTTTTTTTTTTTTAAAAAGCTTTAAGCAACGAGGCAGAAAGGGGAACTCGCTCACGGCTCTTTTTCCCCCCTTTCTCGGCAACTGGGAAGGCAGCAGCCAGAGATGCCGCTGCACAAAGGGAGGCAGAGAGAGGGGCGAGGGGGAAAACCTCACTCAACTTTCGCCCTTATCAGACCCGGTTCCCTTCTGGTCGACACCCACCCCCCACCCGCCCCCTTCACATCCCACTACAGATCGACGCTACCCCTCGGGAGTATTTCACCAGGCTCTTTTTTTTTTACCTTGGCCCTGCGCTTCTCCCAGACGGAAGCCAGGCAAGAGGACCTGAAAGATGCCGAGCAGGAGGTTCATAGCCGTGGCAACGCGGCAGTAGCTGCTCTGCAATGAGTA
>NW_015427155.1:0-1239 GCF_001527695.2 Protobothrops mucrosquamatus | reverse complement strand
AAGCAAATTATTGGGCACTATCCAGTGACAAAAGTAAGGTCCTGCACTCAGGCAGGAATAACCAAATGCACAGTAACTCAACAATAGTAACTATGAGAGGTGTCCTAGTGCAGGGGTCTGCAACCCCCGGTCCATGGACCAGTACCAGGCCGTGGCATGCCAGCAACCAGTCCACACAAACAAGCAAAGCCCCATCTGCGGGATGCAGGCAGCACACAAACCAGGCACCCTCCAGTCCATGGAAAAACCTCTCTCCATGGAACCGGTCCCTGGTGCCCAAAGGTTAGGGACCTCTGTCCCCACTTAAGTATGAGCCAACAGAATGCTGCAGATGCTGAAAAAATTAAATGCAGTCCTAGGTTGCATCAACAGAGGGATGGCATCAAGGCCACAAGAAGTTATGGTACCATTCTATATTGCACTAGTGAGGAAGCACTTGAAATACTGTGTCCAGTTCTGGTCACCACAATACAGAGAGGATGCTGAGACCCTAGAAAGAGTGCAGAGAAGAGCAACAAAGACAATAAGGGGTCTGGAGGCTAAACTGTATGATGAACAGATAAGTGAATTAGATATGACTAGCCGAACAAAGAGAAGGATTAGGAGTGACATGATAGCTCTTTTTCAGTACTCGAAGAGTTGTCACAGAGAACTGATTTATTCTCCAATGCACCTGAGGGCAGAACAAGAAGCTATGGGTGAAAATTCATTAAAGAGTGATCCAACCTGGAATAAGAAGAAAATTTTGATGATGGGAACAATTAATCTCCTGGAGTTGTGGATGTTCCATTACTGGAAGTTATTAAGAAAAGATTAGACAGCCATTTGTCCAGGATGGAATAAGGTCTCCTGCCTTGGGCAGGGAGTTGGATGAGAAGACCTCCAAAGTCTCTTCCAACTCTATGAGACTATGAAGAAACTCTTTAAAAATCCAAAAGGATTTTTTGCTCAAAACATTAATTTCACCAGCAAAGAGAGCTGTATGCTGCCAATGAATGTATTTTGTGTACTATTGCTCACTTTACTGGAGAGATGGGTGGCATGATAGATAGATAGATAGATAGATAGATAGATAGATAGATAGATAGATAGATAGATAGATAGATAGATAGATAGATAGATAGATAGATAGATAGATAGATAGATAGATAGATAGATAGATAGATAGATAGATAGATAGATAGATAGATAGATAGATAGATAGATAGATAGATAGATAGATAGATAGATAGATAGATA
>NW_015427154.1:0-1239 GCF_001527695.2 Protobothrops mucrosquamatus | reverse complement strand
GCTACCGGTAACAGGCAAAGGGCTCGCAGCGAAGTCCCGCCTCCACTTCCCGAAACTAATAGTATTTAGGCGCCTAATTGATTCGGCCGCGGGCTGGCTCGCAATCCAGGTAGGGCGCAGGGGATGCTGGGAGTCGCAGTCCGAGAGGCTCTCTGGCGGAGAAGGGAACCCCGGGAAGGAGGGGGGAGCCCGAGGCCTGGTCTGGCGGGAGGGGCGCTGGGAGGGAGGCCTGCCCGGAAAGTCTCCCTGAGAGGCGCCATATGATGATGGATCGGGGGAAGCGGGGCGTAGATTGGGCGCTCTGTGGAGGGCAGCGATTGGCAGGAGGAGGACTCGGGGCGGTCCATTCAAAGGAAACAGGAAAAGCAGCCAGGAACAGACCTCGCAGAGAAGTCCCGCCTCCACTTCCGGGAACGAATAGAACTGAAGCGCCCTCATTGATTCATCCACGGGCGGGCTCGGACCCAGGTAGGGCGCAAGGGATGCTGGGAGTGGCAGTCCGAGAGGCTCTCTGGCGGAGAAAGGGAGGGGGGAGGAGAGGCCTGGTCTAGTGGGACGTGCGCTGGGAGGGAAGCCTGCCCGGAAAGTCTCACTGAGAGGCCGAGGCTTCGGCCTTCCTCCCCGGGCGGGCCTGGGACTCCCCTCCGGGGAAGGGACGAAGCCGTGACCGCCTCTCCTCCTCCCCCTTCGCCCCTGCAGGAGGACGGGCGAGCCCGGCGGAGGAAGGAAGGAAGGAAGGAAGGAGGAAGGAAGGAAGGAAGGAAGGAAGGAGGCGCCGCCCGAGAGGAGAGGAGGCCCCGCGGAGCAGCCCATGAGCCGAAGGGGACTCCGGGAAAGGAGGCCGCCTGGAGGGAGAAGCGGGGAGCAGGAAACGGGCGGAGACCCCGAGACGGGCCTGGAGGGCGGAGGGTCCTTCAGAAGAGGCGGAAGACCCGGGAATCCCCAGAGAATCCAGGAGGGAGGAGAGGAATATGAATGCCCGGAATGTGGAAAATCCTTCAAAACAAATACAGTTCTTGTAAACCATCAAAGGATCCACACAGGAGAGAAACCATTTAAATGCCTGGAGTGTGGAAAGAGCTTCAATCAGAGGGGAAACCTTTATGCCCATCACAGGATCCACACAGGAGAAAAACCATTTAAATGCCTGGAGTGTGGAAGGAGCTTCATTCAGAGGGCACACCTTTATACACATCAAAGGATTCACACAGGAGAAAAGCCTTTTAAATGCCTGGAGTG
>NW_015427153.1:0-1239 GCF_001527695.2 Protobothrops mucrosquamatus | reverse complement strand
TCTCTATCACTCCCCGCTCCTCCGGGCCAGTTGGATTCATCCTTCCTCCCCCCTTTTTCTTCCTTCCTTCCATTCTTTTCCATGCCAACCTCTTCCTCCCTGCCAGCCTGCCTGTTTCTTTCCTGTTGCGAGTGTATTGGGGTTATTGGGCGGGGTGCCCGAGTCACTCCCATTAGCCCGGGGTGGCTCCATAGCTTGTACCCTTCTTTTCTCGCCCGTAGGCGGGTAACCACCCCCCTGGGGCTCTCCTCCTTTTCCTTTCCATCAATCCTCACACCTCCTCTCCTTTCTCTTTTCGGGCTATTTGCATCCCCTGTGTTTTTCTTTTTCTTCCCATTATCCTCCTGGCTAGCTCTCCTTTCTTCCTTGCGCCCGTGGCTGCTTGTTCCGTATTGCTGGTATACTGGGGTTCTCAGGTGAGATGGCCGGGTCGCACCCGTTGGCGCAGGGCGACTCACTAACCTACCCTCCTCCTCCCTCACCCATGAGCAAGTGGTTGTCTCTCTGGAATCTTCTTCCTCTCTTTCAGTCTTCGTGTCTCTCCACCTCATTCCTTTCCCGCTGCTTACGTCTCTTACATCCTCCCTCCTCCTCCCGTTGCACTCCTTGTTGGTTCCCCTCTCTTCCTTGCAAGGAGTGCAACGGGAGGAGGAGGGAGGATGTAAGAGACGTAAGCAGCGGGAAAGGAATGAGGTGGAGAGACACGAAGACTGAAAGAGAGGAAGAAGATTCCAGAGAGACAACCACTTGCTCATGGGTGAGGGAGGAGGAGGGTAGGTTAGTGAGTCGCCCTGCGCCAACGGGTGCGACCCGGCCATCTCACCTGAGAACCCCAGTATACCAGCAATACGGAACAAGCAGCCACGGGCGCAAGGAAGAAAGGAGAGCTAGCCAGGAGGATAATGGGAAGAAAAAGAAAAACACAGGGGATGCAAATAGCCCGAAAAGAGAAAGGAGAGGAGGTGTGAGGATTGATGGAAAGGAAAAGGAGGAGAGCCCCAGGGGGGTGGTTACCCGCCTACGGGCGAGAAAAGAAGGGTACAAGCTATGGAGCCACCCCGGGCTAATGGGAGTGACTCGGGCACCCCGCCCAATAACCCCAATACACTCGCAACAGGAAAGAAACAGGCAGGCTGGCAGGGAGGAAGAGGTTGGCATGGAAAAGAATGGAAGGAAGGAAGAAAAAGGGGGGAGGAAGGATGAATCCAACTGGCCCGGAGGAGCGGGGAGTGATAGAGA
>NW_015427152.1:0-1239 GCF_001527695.2 Protobothrops mucrosquamatus | reverse complement strand
CACCCTCTGGAACGAACTACCCCCCGAGATCCGGACGATTCCGGATCTCCTTACTTTCCGCCGCGCCCTCAAGACATGGCTTTTTCAGCAAGCGGGCCTGGCCTAGGGAGGATTTTAAATCGGGTTCTTAAGAGTAATTTTAAATAGCACAACTTTAAATATTCGGTTTTAATTGGTTTTACTTGGGTGGGGTTGTAAACGGGTTTATGTTTTTTAATATGTTGTGAGCCACCCTGAGTCCCGTTGGGAGAAGGGCGGGATATAAATCAAATAAAATAAATAAATAAATAAATAAATAAACTCCCAGAATTCCTCAGCCAGCATGCTCATTGCATGATATGGTTTATCTCATACTTGCTGCAAAACTGGATTCTCATTTGCACAGAAAAGTACATTCACATCTCCAACTAAAACATCTCTAACAAAATTCATTATACACTTATCTGTAAAAACATTAAATATCCAAGGGGATATCATACAAACTTGTCTTACTCCCTGTTCAATGTTGAATTATTTCCTAAATATCCATTTATTATCCCACATACTTTAATTTTAATCTATCTTCAACTCCAGATTCATGCAAGCATATAATTCAGGACTATTTGCTTTATCAGTAATTTTTTTGAAAATCAACAAGTGTTTTCATCCACTTTGTTATTTTCTTCATTGTTTTATTAAGCATTCTTTTTTCATGTTCCCCATTATGTTGCTATACAGACATCTGTTGCACTCTGCAGCGTAAGCCTTTTCAATCTGTTCCAAGCAGTTACTTCCACCTGCTCTTTCCCTATATACATTTTCCTTGCATTTTGTTGGGAGATTAATGTATCTTTTATCACTTTTTCATATTGGATTAATCTCTTCTTGTAACTGTTTTATTCTCATTCATTTCTTTTGATTAAGTTTCTTCTAAATCAATTTTTCAAAGATCCACTTCAAATACTACTAAAAATGGTCTGTCCAACATTCATAATGTTTCTTCATGATTATATCCAAGGCTTTTTTTTCTCATTGAATGCCCAGAACGGAGTTCTGGCACTTTTTTTGGATGGAACGTTGTAGGGTAGGCAAGGCGGGTTGTATGACGTGTGTGAGTTCCGGCACCTTGTTGTTTTTGTTTTTTAAAGCACTGATTATATCCTTTACTAATTTTCTCAATGTTTCAACAAAATTATTAACTTAATAATGACTTTAGAACAATATACATTTCTTTGCTATGTAAAAATATTGACAGATATT
>NW_015427151.1:0-1240 GCF_001527695.2 Protobothrops mucrosquamatus | reverse complement strand
TAGGGTGAGGATTTCAGAGTAGGCTTGCTGCCTGAGCAGTTCAAAATAGCTAATACACATCATGAAATTTTAATGAAATGTCATGTTACATTTATTTATTAAATTATATCCTGCCCTTTATTCAGAAGCTCACCGTTCTCTTTATCCCTCAATCGTTCTATAGAGTAGGTTGAGCTGATAGAGGCTTGGTCCTCTTGAGTCCAACATTTTAACTTATGCTATACACTGGCAGAGAATGAACAATATTTAAATGGAAATTTTGGAAATATGTGGCATTTATTTAATATTCTTACATACAGTCTCTTTAAGAGAGTTGTTTGTAGAATTCAGAGGACAAGTACAAACCTTTTTATGTATTTATTTGTATCCCACCCTTATTATTTTTACAAATAACTCAAGGAGGTGAACATATCCAACACCCCTCTCTCCTCTTTATTTCCCCTATAACAACAACCCTGTGAGGTGGGTTGGGTTAGAATAGAGTAACTGGCCCAGCTGGCTTTCATGGCTAAGGCAGGACTTGAACGCACAGTCTCCCACTTTCTAGCCTGGTGCCTTAATCACTAGATAAACTGGCTTGGAATAATTTATACTAAGTTATTTCTAAGCTCCATAAATATGAATGGAGCAAACTACTTAATTACAAGAAAAATATAAATATTGTAGATAGCAGGTTGCTTTTTAGATGCTTTTGGTAGTTTTGAAGCATTTCCCCAAAGGCCAGAGGAAAAGAACAAATTGTATTCATTATTAAACTGAAAATGAACTGTATTTAAAGCTAATTAAAGAATAATTTCTTGAAGTACAGAATAGTAGCATATTGCACTGGGAATCATGGGAAGTTGTACCTATTCTACAAGAGAAACTGAAAACACCAACCAACCCAAAGAATTATACACATTAAGCCATAGCTTGCTTTAACCACCATTGAATGAATCTAATGGTCAGGTTTGGACAATACTTTAGGTATAACCTATAGTTTGCAGAGCATGATGGCCAAGTTCACATATCACATAAAGTCAGAATCAAACTAACTACAATCAAACACCTCCCTTCGACCAGTCCGCTCCCACAGAGAGGGCCTCCTTAGAGTGCCGTCGGCCAGACAATGCCGGCTGGCGACCCCCAGGGGGAGAGCCTTCTCTGTGGCAGCTCCTGCCCTCTGGAATGACCTACCCCCCCGACCTACGTACAGTTGCGGACCTGCGCCTTTTTCGCCGAGCCCTGAAGGCCCATCTAT
>NW_015427150.1:0-1240 GCF_001527695.2 Protobothrops mucrosquamatus | reverse complement strand
TCCTGCCTTCAGGCGCTTTGGAGAATAGCTTGACTCCCTCTTCTTTGGGGCAGCCCCTGAGATACTGGAAGACTGCTATCATGTCCCCCCTCGTCCTTCTCTTCATTAAACTAGACACACCCAATTCCAGCAACCGTTCCTTATATGTTTTAGCCTCCAGTCCCCTAATCATCTTTGTTGCTCTTCTCTGCACTCTTTCTAGAGTCTCAGCATCTTTTTTACATCATGGTGACCAAAACTGGATGCAGTATTCCAAGTGTGGCCTTACCAAGGCCTTGTAAAGTGGTATTAATACTTCACGTGATCTTGATTCTATCCCTCTGTTAAGTTAGCAAGAGGGTTGTGAAGTGAATCTGGCTTCCCCATTGACTTTACCTGTCAGAAGATCGCAAAAGGTGATCCCATGACCCCGATCGTCATAAATATGAGTCAGTTGCCAAGCATTTGAAACGTGACCATGGAGATGCTGCAAAAAGTCGTAAGCATGAAAAAAAAGGTCATCGGTCACTTTTTTCAGTGCTGTCGTAACTTTGAACGGTCTCTAAATGAACTGTTGTAAGTTGAGGACTACCTGTATTAGGAAATCCTTGGCTGAGGTAACTTAAAAATGGGAAAAAACGCCATCTGTTTCTTCAAATCAGAGATACGAGTCTTCCAATACCTGGGGGCTGCCACAAAAAAGAGGGGCTCCATCTACTCACCAAAGCAGCAGAAGGCAGGACGAGGAGCAAAGGATGGAAACTAATCAGGGAGAGAACTAAGGAGAAATTTCCTGACAGGTAGACCAATTAATCAGTGGAACGACTTGCCTCTAGAACTTGTGAATGCTTCCACACTGGAAGTTTTTAAGAAGAGATTCGACAGCCATTTGTCTGAAATGGTGTATAGGGTCTCCTCCCTGAGCAGAGGGTCGGACTAGAGGACCTCCACGGTCCCATCCAGCTCAGTTATTCTGTTTTAGAAAAAATGAGTGTGACTCACTCAACAATCATCTTGCTTGTTCTTTGCATCTAGGTGTTCCCAGAGCCTAATATGTTAGGAAAAGGGAGAGGGAAAGGGAGAGGGAGGGGGAGGGAGGGAGGGAGGGAGGGAGAGAATGAGAGAGGGAGGGAGAGGAAGAGAGGGAGAGGGAGAGGGAGGGAGAGGGAGAGACTGAGAGAGTGAGAGGGAGGGAGAGTGAGAGGGAGAGTGAGAGAGAGAGAGGGAGAGGAAGAGGGAGAGGGAGGGGGAGAGGGAGAGA
>NW_015427149.1:0-1240 GCF_001527695.2 Protobothrops mucrosquamatus | reverse complement strand
CCACACTTGGTCTATTCCCTTTGAAGTCCATTTGCTTTTGTTCTTGACCTAACTCCATGCTATTTTCACAAGACTTCATTTGTATGCAGCCTCAGTCCAAGCCTGCCACCCAGAATTCTGTATAGAAGTTTTATCAGCAGCCAAAATGAATTTACAGAGGGGGAGAATGTGTCTGTCTGTCTGTCTATCTATATACAAACACACATTATGTGTGTGTTGGGGTGGTGTGTGTTGGGGAGGTGTATGTATGGTAGATAGGCCCGAGTAAAACTGTAGAAATGATGATGTAACAAAGAAGATGCTTGCTGATTTTTGTGAGACTTTTTTTTAAAAGAAATGTATGTCTTTATAGAAGCAAGCCTTTATATCCTGTTTTATTATATTGTTAAGTAAATTTTGAGGTGGCTAACAACTAAAAATCAGAACACCAATGATTAAAAACAGCTTTCTGTAGGGGAAGCCGTTGCAGTAGAAATAAAATGAGAATGTGATATCTGACACACAAAGACAGGATAAACCCAAATTATTAACACTAATTTATTATAATGAGGAATTTGGGAATTTCATTTGGTTAGATAAAGTAAGAATATAATATAAGAAAATGGTTTAGGAAAAGTATTATATAATGGTACCATAAAAACTATTTTAAGAAATCTCAAATCCAAGTTACATATACAATAATTATTGAGAGAAGTGACATTGTCCTAAGATAAATCTAAAAAAAAACCCTAATTGAATTGAACAAGGTGCCATTATAAGTGTGAAAATGAGTGGCACAAATAGGTCCTATGAAAAGTAACACATACATATTGGGCAATGTTTTTAGCAAACTCTTCCTTTTATTTCTGCTAGTGAAATGGCAGCAACAGAACTATATATGATCTGACCAGACCATGTTCTAGCCTTTAAATACCAGTAGTGAGACACCCAAAAAGTACATTCTACATAGCCCTAATGGGTATAAGACAGACATAGTGTATCTCCTATATATAGCAGTGCCATATATAAAAGTAATTGAGCAACAACAACAGCAAAAACCCTGAATGAAGTTCACATTAAATGCTACTACGCTAGTAGAGTAGAAGAAACTATGCTTTTCAGAGCAAATATGTTTTTGCTGACAAAACACTTCATTATAGCCTGCCTGATTGCCACCCATCCACTTTGCTTTCACAGAAAAGTGAAATTCAAGAAACAGCCTGTATATCAGGAGTGTCCAACCTTGACAACTTTAATAATT
>NW_015427148.1:0-1240 GCF_001527695.2 Protobothrops mucrosquamatus | reverse complement strand
TTTTTTTTTAAAGTAAACCTCTCCTCAAATAACTTTTTGCAATATACATTTCTCTAATGTGAGCACCTTTTAAAGTAATAATAATAATAATAAAGTTGGAAGGGACCTTGGAGGTCATCTAATCCAACCCCTGCTCAGGCAGGAAACCCTATACCATTTTGGACAAATGGCTGTCCAGCTTCTTCTTAAAAACTTCCAGTGTTGGAGCATTCACAGCTTCTGGAGGCAGGTTGTTCCACTGGTTAATTGTTCTAACTGTCGGGAAGTAACGTCATTTCATTTATGTATGCAGTTTTCAGAAACAGGTTCCTTTTAATATTTTTCCATAATAAATGTATGTTTTTTTTCTCTCTCTCTCTCAATCTTTCTCTCTCTCTCTCTCTCCATGAACACCAAAGAGAAAGACAGATATCACATACCAAAGCTATTAAGTTCTGAGGAATCCACTTACAAATAGGTGTTACTGTACATTTCTCCCTTTTTATTAGTTAGCAAAGCTTTGCTCTATTTCTGCCTTTTCCCAGAGACTACATGCTAATAACGCATTCATTCATTAATCATATATCTGTTCCTTCGACTTCCCTGAAAATCCAGTAAGTGCTTTGCCCAATCTTGAAAAGTGAACTTGTCAGCTGAGAGCACATTTTCATATCTCATTCCATCTTTGCATTTAGGAGCTCTCTTGGAGACATTCACCCTGCAATATTAAACGCTGAGGGGTCCTTGATGCCCTCTGATCTTCTTGTTTTCTTGCAGACATTTCATCTAGTTTAATAAAGAGAAGGACGAGGGGGGACATGACAGCAGTGTTCCAATATCTCAGGGGCTGCCCCAAAGAAGAGGGAGTCAAGCTATTCTCCAAAGCACCTGAAGGCAGGACAAGAAGCAACAGATGGAAACTAATGAAGGAGAGAAGCAACCTAGAACTGAGGAGAAACTTCCTGACAGTTAGAACAATTAACCAGTGGAACAACCTGCCTCCAGTCCAGAAGCTGTGAATGCTCCAACACTGGAAGTTTTTAAGGAGAGACTGGACAGCCATTTGTCTGAAATGGTATAGGGTTTTCTGCCTGAGCAGGGGGTTGGACTTGATGACCTCCAAGGTCCCTTCCAACTTCTTCTTCTTCTTCTTCTTCTTCTTCTTCTTCTTCTTCTTCTTCTTCTTCTTCTTCTTCTTCTTCTTCTTCTTCTTCTTCTTCTTCTTCTTCTTCTTCTTCTTCTTCTTCTTCTTCTTCTTCTT
>NW_015427147.1:0-1240 GCF_001527695.2 Protobothrops mucrosquamatus | reverse complement strand
GGGTCTGAGGGAAGTCCTGCCTTAGTCCTGCCCTGCTGCCCTTTCACCATCCCCTTGCCCCCTCCTCCTGGCCTATCCTGGGGGTCTCCCATCCTATTGCTAAGGAAGCTTTGGATACAAAGCCGGGTCTCCTCCCATGGAGAGGGAATGGGCCTCCCTCTGACTTTGCCCTCGTACCCATCATGAGCAACCTGGGTAAGGAGAGCAAGCACAGCAGCAGCAGCCCTGAGGAGGAGGTAAGTGCAGCTGGGCACCCCCTTGGGGAAGTGGGGCTGGGTTTAGTGCCGCGGGTGCTCGATGGCCAGGCTGGGCATTTGGCCTCTGCTGTCCAGGGCTCCCAGCAGCCCGCACCACCATCCAGCCCCCCCGCCCCCGCATGGCCTGAGAGGAACAGTGAGGCTCCTCCAGTGGACCATGCCTTGGCACTTGCCTTGGTCCCACCCCCTTCTGCCAGAGACCCTCAGATCTGTCCCACTCCTGCCCAGGCCCCCACAGGCACCCTTGATGTGAACGATGTAGAGCTGGCCACGCCCACCCAGTAGGCTGCACCCACCCTGGCCACACCCACCCAGCCCCCCGTGGGCAACCACAATGCTGATGTGCCCCTCAATGAAATTGAGTTTGACACCCCTGATCTAGATCCACTGGACTACAACTCCCAGCATTCTGTTAGCCATGATGGGTGGGGCTTCAAAGAGTTGAAACCTAACATAGTTGGAAGGCATTAGGTGGTCTGAGATCTTTCCACCCTTCATGCAAACCTACACAAACATTATCGTAGCACAGGGGTCTTCAAACCTGGCCCTTTTATGACTTGTGGACTTCAACTTCAGAATTCCTCAGCCAGCGTGCCTGGCTGAGGAATTCTGGGAGTTGAAGTCCACAAGTCATAAAAGGGCCAAGTTTGAAGACCCCTGTTGTAGCATCTAGAAAGGCCACTTGGCTAGAGGAACACAACTGGTGGATTCATTTTTTGAAAAGAAATAGGGGGAGTGAATTAAATGGAGTGGGAATGTAAGGACCTACCCCACTTTGCATCTTAAGAAGACAGAACTCTTGGAATATTTCTTCCAATAGGCATCTTTATTAAGAGAAGATGGTTGCAGGCGTTCTAAACAGGACTTGGGGTGAAAGCTTCCAACTCAAGATTTTAAAGGGGTCCCCCCTTTAGCCACCCCCATCAACCCCTTCTCCCAGAGACAGTCTCAGGCATTTCATCCCCACCCCTTTCCTCACTACC
>NW_015427145.1:0-1240 GCF_001527695.2 Protobothrops mucrosquamatus | reverse complement strand
AGGAAGGAAAGAAGGGACAATGGGAAAGAGGGAGGGAAGGAGGAAGAGACTAAGGGAGGTGAAGGAAAGGAAGGAAAGAAGGAAGGGACAATGGGAGAGAGGGAGGGAAGGAGGAAGAGACTAAGAAGGAGGTGAAGGAAAGAAGGGACAATGGGAGAGAGGGAGGGAAGGAGGAAGAGACTAAGAGGGAGGTGAAGGAAAGGAAGAAAAGAAGGAAGGAAGGGACAAGGGGAGAGAAGGGAGGGAAGGAAGGCAGGCAGGCACCCACCCCAGTCCCATCCCAGAGACCCACAGATTCCCCCCCACAGGCACTCTGCAACCTGAGTGATCAGCTGGCCACACCCCCTGGCCATTGATCACGTGACCCTGGGACAATGTGAACGTCATAAGTATGAATCAGTTGTCAAGCATCCGAATGTAAATCACATGACCCTGGGGATGCTGCAACAATCATAAGTGTGAAAAATGATCATAATTCTTTTTCAGTGCTGTTGTAACTTCAAACAGTCACTACGCGAATTGTTGTAAGTCGAGGACTACCTATACTTTCCCATTTTTTCCTTTTTTGGGGGGGGTCAAGTTTTTGATACCCCCCGGCCAGCTGGATGAGGGGTTGGGGGTCACAACATGAGGAACTGTATTAAAGGGTCGCGGCATTAGGAAGGTTGAGAACCACTGCCTTAAAGAATCCTTTTATTGCTACATAGCTTCGGCACGTACATAATGAAGCCAAAAACTGAATCCTCCCACCCCCAATCACCCGTAACAAAGCATAACTCACTCCTTCATTTTACAGTCATTAATCAAGTTCTCCAATTAGTTTGAAGTGTGAACTTTCCCTCCCGTAACTCCTCTGGTTACAGCTGACCTTGGCAATGCTGTACTGAAATATTGTTGTGGTTAACTATCTTACTTTCCCACCTGCTATTCTAACATTGTCTGACTTTAACTCTAGAAGTGATATGCAGGCTAAATAAAACATGTTTGCTTCTTCATATATGGCAAGCAATAACATCCAATGTTAGCAGTCTTGACATCCGCCCCCCCTTACAAAAAGGACAGATCCTGGAATGTAAACAAAAGCATAGGTTAAGGGTTATTTTTCGGTTTGTTGGGGTGTTTCACATGAAACCTTTTGACCAACCTGTCAGCTTTCACTTCACTGGATTTCACCCAGGTGGCTTCAGACAACGGGTATCCCTTCCATTGTACTAGGTACTGCAATTTCCCTTTAAAAATT
>NW_015427144.1:0-1240 GCF_001527695.2 Protobothrops mucrosquamatus | reverse complement strand
ACGGTAGTTGGCCAAAACAGCCGGGTCCAGGGAGGGCTTCTTGAGGAGGGGCCTCACCACCGCCTCTTTCAAGGCGGCCGGTAAGAACCCCTCACTCAGAGAAGCGCTGACGATTCCCTGGAGCCAGCCTCGTGTAACCTCCCGGGAGGCCAGTATCAGCCAGGAGGGACACGGGTCCAGTAAACATGTGGTGGTGTTCCAGCCGTCCCAGTATCCTGTCCATGTCCTCGGGAGTCACAGGATCGAACTCTTCCCAAAAAGTGGACTCAAGACCTGCCTCTGTTGGCCCGTCTGAACTAGTCCAATCGGAGGCCAACCCGTCCCGGATCTGATCGATTTTGTCATGCAGGTAACACCCAAATTCCTCTGTCCGACCCTGCAGGGGGGCGTCCCGGACCCTCTGATGAAGGAGGGAGCGGGACACCCTAAACAGGGCGGCAGGTCGGTTACCTGCAGATGCGATAAGAGTGGAGAAATAGTTTCGTTTCGCAGCTCTTATCGCCACTAAGTCCTTAAATGGGACTTTACCAGTGTCCGGTCAGATTCGGAGCGGGTGGTCCTCCAAACACCCTCTAGGCATCTCTTCCGACGCTTCATCACCCTCAGCTCCTCGGAAAACCAAGGAGCCAAGGTAGTCCGGCATTGGGTGAGAGGCCGCAAAGGCACGACCCGGTCCAGGGCCCCCGCGGCCGCACTATTCCAGGCGGCCACCAGGTCCTCAGTCGATCCGTGGGTCAGGGTCTCAGGTATTGGCCCAAGCTCCGTCTGGAACCTCTCGGGGTCCATCAGGCACCTGGGGCGGAACCATTTTGTCACTTCTGGTTCCGCCTCCCCACGGTGGGGTGTAGCGGTTGGGAAAGCCAGCCAAAGGAGAGAGTGATCTGACCATGACAGGGGCTCAATGACTATTTCCCCTAAACGATGATCACTCAACCACTGGCCGGAGGCAAAAACTAAGTCCAGTGTGTGTCCTCCGGTGTGGGTAGGGTCACCAACTAATTGGGTCAGGTCCATGGCCGTCATGGAGGCCATGAACTCCCTAGCCACCTCAGATGTTTCACCTACCGATGGCAGATTGAAATCCCCCATGACTAATAGTTTGGGGGTCCCAATCGCCATCTCGGCTATCACACTAAGAAGCTCGGGTAGGGCTGCTGATACGTAGCGGGGAGCCAGGTACACAATCAGCACGCCCTGCTGCCTCCCATGACCCCACTTCACACCTAGGGACTCACAACCG
>NW_015427143.1:0-1240 GCF_001527695.2 Protobothrops mucrosquamatus | reverse complement strand
GCGAAAAAGGTCGTAAAATGGGACAAGAGCTACTTAATATCTTAGCAACAGAAAGTTTGGACTCAATTGTGGTCGTAGGACTACCTATATTATAGTAAATGTTTCAATGCTTTGACAAATCAAAAACCACTTCACTTAAAATGCTCAATCCTAAGTATTGAGTTTTTGTTTGTGTTTAACAGAATAACAGAGTTGGAAAAGACCTTGGAGGTCATCTAATCCAACCCCCTGCTCAAGCAGGAAACCCTACACCAGTGGTTCTCAACCTGTGGGTCGGGACCCCATTTGGGGTCGATCGATCATTTCACGGGGGTCGCCAAGAAAGGCTGTCCGCCATTTTTTTTGTCCCCCATTTTTTTTGTCCCCCATTTTTTTTGTCCCCCATTTTTCCCCCCTTTTCCGGCGGGTGCCTTACCTCCCTTGGGCTGGGCCAGCTGGTGGTCGGCCTGCTCCATCTCTGCCGCTTGCCAGCTACGACTCGGCCGGCGCAGGGGGCGGAACCACGCATGTGCGGCGCTCCCGGGCAGGGAAAGTCCTCGACTTACAACCGGTTGGGTAGTCCTCGACTTACGACCGGTTTAGTCCTCAACTTACGACCAGTTTAGTCCTTGACTTATGACCAGTTTAGTCCTCGACTTACGACCGGTTGGGGTCGCGGCATTAAAAAGGTTGAGAACCACTGCCCTACACCATTTCAGACAAATTATTGTCCAATCTCTTCTTTAAAATCTCCAGTGTTGGAGCACCCACAACTTCTGGAGGCAGGTTGTTCCACTGATTAATTGTTCTGTCAAGAAATTTCTCCTTAGTTCTAGGTTGGTTCTCTCCTTGGTTAGTTTCCATCCATTGCTTCTTGTCCTGCTTTCAGGTGCTTTGGAGAATAGATTGACCCCCTCTTCCTTGTGGCAGCCCCTAAAATATCGTAATACTGCTATCATGTCACTCCGAGGCCTTCTTTTAATTAAACTAGACATGCGCAATTCCTGCAACCATCCTTCATATTTTAGCCTCCAGTTCCCTAATCTTCTTTGTTTATTTATTTATTTTATTTTATTTATTTTATTCAATTTTTATCCCGCCCTTCTCCTTACCGGACTCAGGGCGGCTGACAGCCTTATAAAACAGATACTACAATAAATACTAATTTAAAACCAAATTAAAAAGAAATATTCACTATGGCCTATATAATTAAAATTTCACTTAAAACCCCACTAAAAATTCCCTAGGCCAATCCCGCTTG
>NW_015427142.1:0-1240 GCF_001527695.2 Protobothrops mucrosquamatus | reverse complement strand
ATATATATATATATATATATATATATATATATATATATATATATATATATATTTGTTTTTTGAGGTTTTCACGGGTGTTTATATGTGAGTCTTTGGTCATTCGGGTTTTCTCCCGTGTAAGATTAGAAGTATCATAGCGACGTTTCGATGAAATCACATTCATCATCATCAGGCTTGTGCTTTTAGCTTTGTGCTTCTCCCTCTCTCTCTCTCTCTCTCTCTCTTGTTTTTCCTTCCAACAGCTAGCAAAATCAGCATCAGAAGCAAAAACTGCTAATAGAAATTCATCAGACAAGTAATAGATGATCAGGAACATGTATTTGTTAACACATATTAAAATACACCATGAAGGAAGGTTACAAAACTGTATTAATAACTTTGTAGTCTTCTTATTTCTTCCTTCTTATCAAAATCAGAGTATTGGGGGGGGGGAGGAAGAAAAGGAGATCTATATCACTAGCAAAGGAGAAAGGGGTTAACACAATGACAAAACAGCCGCTACCCCAGAGATAACTGAGAATATTTTTTTTTTCATTTTTATCTAATAGTCATTATTCTTTAATGTAGGTTGCCACATTGTTAATATGGGTTGAGATATTCCCTCTTTCATGGAAATAGGGACAGAATTACTGCATTGGGGAAATTTGTTTGCAAAAAAATATACATTGCTGTTAGTGGTTTTGGAGAGACCTAATCCAAAATATCGATTCACAAAAATGAAGAGAGAGAAACAAAAGGGGAGGAGAAGGAAGGGAAGGGAAGGGAAGGGAAGGGAAGGGAAGGGAAGGGAAGGGAAGGGAAGGGAAGGGAAGGGAAGAAATTTTTCTCAAGGCACTAGATCATTCAAAAAAGATTGGGAGGCACGTTCAAGAAAAGCCAGATTACAAATGGGAGGTAGAATTCTGTGCATATTCATTAATTCTACCGTTCCACTGCACCACCAAAAGTGTGCATCTCAAAATTCAATATTCAATGAATAGCACAAGAGTTTATACTGGTGTGCAAGTGTTTGAAACTTCCATTCACTCTTGTACCCAAAGAGTGGGAGATGTGCCATCACTATTTTTAACAAACTTGGCATTAACTCAGGATTCCACTTAAAGTTTGCCAGAAGTTGCAGCAAAGATGAATTACTAGGGAAATTTTCTCCCACACCTAACTCTGAATGATTTAATAAATCATTTTCTGAGTTGCCTCTTGTTTACCTCGGGTGTAAGACAGTTGAAGAAGGAAAGCTTAG
>NW_015427141.1:0-1240 GCF_001527695.2 Protobothrops mucrosquamatus | reverse complement strand
GGCCAGATCCAGAAAGTTCTGCGGTCCAAATTTACCTCAGCTGCTGAGGGAGGTTTCTGTTTTCGCGTCATTCCTCTTTTTTAAAAAAAAAAAACACACACACACTCCTATTCATTCCTGTAGCTACAACAACACTAACTTGAAATGTTAGCTTATTTTTATTTTTATTGGGGGGAGGGGGGGAAAGTGGGAGGGGGGGTCTTTTGTTCACCCCGAACAGATGTGGCTCTTCCTTCCTCTAAAGCTTATCGCATCAACATTCCAGATAACGTTTGAAGAGTGATCCAAGAGATCGAAAACAGATCCCAGCTGTTTCACAAAACCTTGCCTGGATGATCTGGGGCAGAAGCAGAACGGTTTTTCCCGCCAAAGCAGTTTAACACACCGGTAGTGGCAGGAAAGGTTACCTTCTCCTGGGATGGGGAGGGGGAGAAGGCTGGTGGGGGGAGTGAGTTGAGGAAAGGATCTTCTCCCTGTTTAAGTTTTTTTTTTAAAATAATAATAATGTGCTTTTCTGGCTCTGCCCTGCCCTGTGGCCAAAGCAAAATCCATTTCTAATCTTGCACGGAGCATCTGCCCGTCCCCGTCTTCTCTCCAGGTAACGGGGTAGATCTGCCCAAACTGGCAAAAGCACAAAAAAAAAATTAAAAATGGGGGAAGGAGAGGGATTCCAGCTGCAAAAGTGCAGAAAGTTTTTTTTCCCTTTAATTTGTGGAGTGAAGGGGGGAGTAAAGAAACAAAAGGAGAGTCAGGGACACCTGTTGTGGCAGAATTTATTTGAACAGGTAGACTTTTCCATTTGGTCCTGGCCATCCCAACCTTGAAAAACGGGATGTTTGGATCAGTTGGGGGGGGGGGTTCTTGAATTACACACACACACCCCCAGGCATCCTTTGAGAATCTTTTTTAACTGCCTTTGGGCCGGTGTGATCTCCACAGTGCCTTTGGCGACGGGACAGTTCAGAAAGCCAAATGCCAGTTTTAGTCACCACCACCACCCCCTTTCACAAAAGCAAAAAAAAAGAACAAAAAAAAAACAACCCCCGACAACCCCCGATGGATGGATGGATTGATTAAACAGGCAAGGGGAAGCTGGTTTGAAAGATTTCCACCTGCGAACTTTTCACTGGGACCACTCTTAACTTTGTGTCTGAATTGTCCTGTGTTTTATTGTCACCGTGTAGAAAACCTTAGCCTTTTTCTCCATGATCCTTGTCTCTGTTTAGCAACTGTATTTTAG
>NW_015427140.1:0-1240 GCF_001527695.2 Protobothrops mucrosquamatus | reverse complement strand
ATGATATGCCCTAGCATATTAATATTTCTGCATAAAATCTGAATATAAAATGCATAGCAATATAAACAGACAAATAATTAAATTAACAATGTGTTTAACATGGCCAATGAATGCAGCATGTGGTACATTACCGTTGAAAATCAGAATGGAAATTGCCTCTCTGGATTATAAACAGGAATTTCTTTGGGTTTTTTTTTTTATGAAATGTACCAATTTACATTAATTGCATATAAAATAGACAATTGTTCAGAATAACAAATTATACTAAAAATCTGGTACCAGCTGAACATAATCATATTCTCTAATTTATCAGTGAAAATTTAGAGGTTATTGAGAACTCTAAATATAAAAATGTAAATATGTTCAATAATTTGTAAATTTGATCTTTTTTGTAATCACCTTCCAGTTAGATTATTACAGGAAGTGTTACATGGTATTACCCTCGAAAAATGTTTATTTAATGTCACTTATTGGTGCAAACTACTTTTCGATACGAACTCTGCTGATTATGTTGATTGGTATTATTCAAAATGCATGAATTTTCCATTTTTTTATTCCAGTTATGACAGTTTAAAATTCTAAACTACTGGCCCTAGGATATCTAAAACACTCTACCTCTTGTATGATTTTATCCATAATTAAAGAACTGCTTTATAAGCCATGTTATACTTCCCACATGTAAGAGAAGTGTGTTTAGTAAGAATATATGGTAAGTACTGGCAGCCAATGTAGAATTTCCCCCCTAAGGAGATTAGAGCAGCTCCTTCCTTATTTAGAATTGGATAGGCCATTACAGCATTCTTCTTCAATCTAACATTTGGTTTTAAATCTAATGTTAAATCTAATGTAATTTATTTTTTCCTATGTTTTCATATAATAATAATAATAATAATAATAATAATAATAATAATAATAATAATAATAATAATAATAATAATAATAATAATAATAATAATAATAATAATAATAATAATAATAATAATAATAATAATAATAAAAAAAAAGTTGGAAGGGACCTTGGAGGTCATTTAGTCCAACCCACTGCTCAGGCAGGAAACCCTATACCATTTCGGACAAATGGCTGTCCAGTCTCTTCTTAAAAACTTCCAGTGTTGGGGCATTCACCACTTCTGGAGGCAGGTTGTTCCATTGGTTAATTGTTCTAACTGTCAGGAAGTTTCTCCTTAGTTCTAGGTTGCTTCTCTCCTTGATTACTTTCCATCCATTGCTTCTTGTCCTG
>NW_015427139.1:0-1240 GCF_001527695.2 Protobothrops mucrosquamatus | reverse complement strand
TTAATTTAAACAATTTTTTATCAATAATCCCTGCATGCCACCTCTCGGGGTTCCACACCCCGTCATCGAGGTAGGCCCTGGAAATGTTGGTGGGCCAGGCCTGCGCGAGGGGTGAGTCGCGCAGAGCCAACAGGACCGTCCTGGAATGCATAGGTCCGAGGTGGGGAGTCCATGGTGCAGAGGGGAGATTAATTGTTCGATTTAATAAAACAATGATCAAATAAACCATGACTTACTGCAATGTGTGAAATACATATAAGATTGTTGGGATTGGTATCAAAAGTCCCAACATTATTTTGACCAGTAGAACTAGTTTTGCCACAGCTACTATAAACAACATTAGAGAATTCTATAGGCAAATCAATTGGACCCTGATATTATTTACTTTTAAAAAATCCACCAAAAATAAAGTAACTCTTTCAGGACAGTAAGTTGTATGTGATATGAACACTGAACTGGTTCAAGTGTAAGCATGGCAATGGAGACTCATGAATTTAGAAATACTATGTACATATAAATGGAAAATCTTTGAGAATGTCAAGCATTCATAATTTGCACATTATTTTTTAGTCCATAGTGCAGCATTTCTCAACTTCAGAAACTTTAAGATGTGTGGATTTCAACTCCCAGAATTCCCCAGCCAGTATGAAATCTTTAAGCACCTTAAAGTTACTGAGTTTCAGAAACACTGCCCTAATGTACAGGTGGTCCTTGATTTACAACCATTTTTAATGACGGTTTTAAAGTTACAATGGTGCTGAAAAAAAGTGACTTATGACCAGTCCTTGCACTTACGACCATTGCAATGTGACCATAGCACCTGATTAAAATTCAGGCACTGGGCAACTGGCATATATTTTGAGTAGCTGCAGGGTCCTGGGGTCATGTGATCGCCATTTGCAATTTTCCCAGAGGGCTTCCAACGAGCAAAGTGAATGGGAGAAGCTGGAGTCCCTTAACGAGCATAGCAGAAAAGATTGTAAAATTGGATGTGGCTCACTTAACAACTGCATCACTTAATGATGGAAGTTGCGATCCCAATTGTGGTCATAAATCAAGGACTATTTCTATACTGTAAATCACATGGTCTTACCCTAAAATTTAAGAAGCTATCATACGCCCAGTTCAAGTCAGTAATCCATCAATTATCTAAATTTCAGACAAGAACATTTCACAGCTCTATCAAGAGTTAGGATTTGTGCGCACCCGCAGATGCTTTATCTATAAACAATGACCTTTC
>NW_015427138.1:0-1240 GCF_001527695.2 Protobothrops mucrosquamatus | reverse complement strand
CTCCTCCTCCTCCTTCCCCTCCTCTAATTTACTCCATTCTAGCACTGATAATGTTACCATCATAATAAAAGTTAGTGTCCAGTTTATATTCCAAAATTGCAGCTAACTCCTCTGCATTTTCAGCCACTGGTAAAGTTGCCCCAGTCGTTTGGCAACTTTCTACACACAGTTGCATCTCTAAAATAGTTTGAGAAGTGTTGTTTTTTTTATCATCCTTGGACCAGAGCTGGTCAACAAACGGGTGGATTCTATTTCAAGAGCTTTCAAATATATCTCTACTAATTCCTTCTGCATCTTGATTCCCTCTTTGGTCAAAGAAGAGGTTTTTCTAAAGCTGCTTAGGAATTTCTAGCAGTTCAGAAATAATAAAAATCAGAAAGTTTCAGCCACCCACAATAAAGCAGACCAACTGCAAGTTACTAAGCTAATGAACTAAAACCAGAACATTCAGTCTTTAAGTTTCTCCATCAGCTTTTTTCTTTTTTTTTTTGATCCACACTGGTTTATTTTGGCTTGTTTTAGGAATTTTCTTCTTTCTTGTTATTTAACACTAAAGAAATCCCCCAAATGGTGCAGGTCGTCAAAAAGGCTGGACTTGAAGACCTCCAAGGTCCCTTCCAGCTTCTATTCTATTCTATTCTATTCTATTCTATTCTATTCTATTCTATTCTATTCTATTCTATTCTGTTCTGTTCTGTTCTGTTCTGTTCTGTTCTATTCCATCTGTTCTGTTCTGTTCTGTTCTGTTCCATCTTCTATTCCATTCCATTCCATTCCATTCTATTCTATTCTACTCTACTCTGCTCTGCTCTACTCTACTCTACTCTACTCTACTCTACTCTACTCTACTCTACTCTACTCTGTTCTATTCTATTCTATTCTATTCTATTCTATTCTATTCTATTCTATTCTATTCTAGAACTAGAATAGTTTCCAGAACTAAGGAGAAACTTCCAGACAGTGAGAACAATTAACCAGTGGAACAACCTGCCTCCAGAAGCGGTGAATGCTCCAACACTGGAGGTTTTTAAGAAGAGACTGGACAGCCATTTGTCCGAAATGGTATAGTGTTTCCTGCATGAGCAGGGGGTTGGACTAGATGACCTTCAAGGTCCCTTCCAACTTTATTATTATTATTATTATTATTATTATTATTATTATTATTATTATTATTATTATTATTATTATTATTATTATTATTATTATTATTATTATTATTATTATTATTATTATTATTATT
>NW_015427137.1:0-1240 GCF_001527695.2 Protobothrops mucrosquamatus | reverse complement strand
AGATGGTGATCAGGAGTTCAGATCCCTCCTTACTCATGGAAACTCTACCTGGGCTTTGACTGAGCCCACCTCAGAAGGATCTTGTGTGGAAATCAACCCACAAACCTACGATTTGACATTCTCCATGACCAACAAGCTCTACCATGAACAGGAGACCAACAGCCCCATTGAGAGCAACGCCAATGAAAAGCTCAACCGATTTCACCCAGCTTCTGGAGACCAGAAGGAGCTGCTCCTACGTGGGTTTGAGACTCACCTTGTTGGCCAAAGGATCCCGACAGGCAGGCGAGGATAAGAAGGAGGGAAGGAAGGAGGACCATCTTGGCGGACGATGGAGGAACTGGCTGGTCGCAGGAACGCTTGTGCCGATGTCCTTGGGTGTGGAGCCGTGTCCTCCTTGCAGGACCGAATCCCCTCTTCAAATGGTGAAACTCTGGGGTGTTGCTTGCGTGTTTCTCTTGAACGTGGAACAAACGGGGGTACTGACCGTAAGTTTCTTCCCTGGACTTTTCCCCAAGAGAGTATTTACATTGCAACAGGCTTTCTAATGTACACAACCTGTTAGGTAACTGCTGTGCCGATTCTGAGGTTTTGCTTGATAAAAAAAATACAGGAGACCAGAAGTTGCCTTCAAGCTTTACGTTTTTATTCAGCTGAACAAAGACGGGCTCCTCTAAAAAGAGAGGAAAAAGCCCCAAATATCAGAAAAGCCTTTATTTTTATATCGTCTTTGATTACGCAAGCAACCCACCCAGCAAAGCTGACACACATAAAAGATAAAGACTTCGCCCTTTAAGGCTGGCACTCTGCAGATGAGAAGGAAGAAAGCAGAAGTAGCTAAAACTGTTCCCTTTTGCGTGTTTCCCATATGTTCCCGGGTGGGTTAGGATATGGGGGGGGGTTTCCTTGGCTGCCCTGTTATGACCTTGCATTCATGGTTCTGCCAGTGGCCAGAGAGAGCGGGGTCATCAGCCAGGCTGGAAACTGGCAAAACAAAACGGTCCCAATTGTGTTCATGTGATCACCAAATGTTGCAACCGGTTGCAAAGGTGAGCTGATGGCCAAGCTCCCAAAACGTGGTTTCGTGTGTGAGCTTGTGCCGCTGTGGAAACTCTGGCTCAGGCTTCCAAGTATCTTTTGCGTGCTCTGTTATAACGTCAAGACAGTTGATCAGTGATCAGTTGTTGTTAAAGGAGGACGACCTGTATATTTCAGAAGACGTTTTTTAAGATTTGTGATC
>NW_015427136.1:0-1240 GCF_001527695.2 Protobothrops mucrosquamatus | reverse complement strand
CTTTTTATCTTTCAATTTATCAGAGAGTTCTTTATGCAGCCATGCTGGTTTCTTTTGAGAGCTGTTATTTTTCCTCTTTGTTGGTATTGTGCTGGACTGGGCTTTTATTATCTCACTTTTCAAAATTTCCCAAGCTTCTTGAGTTGTTTTCCCCTTGAGGATTCTCATCCATGGAATCCTTCCCAAGCCCTCTCTAAGTGTATTGAAATTAGCTCTCTTAAAGTCCAAGACTCTAGTTTGACTGTTTTCTATTACTTGGGCTTCCATAATGTTGAATTCCAATATTGCATGATCACTTCCTCCCAATGTTCCTGTGGCTTCAACACCTTCTATCATTTCATCTCTGTTAGTGAGAATTAGATCCAAAATGGCTAATCCCCTAGTTCCCTTCTCTATTTTTTGGGAGACAAAGTTGTCTGCTAGGTTTGCAAGGAATCTGTTTGATCTTCCACTTGGTGCAGAGTTTGTCTCCCATTTGATGTCAGGGTAGTTAAAGTCACCCATTACTATTGTGATGTGCTTCCTACATACCCTAGTTAATTGACTAGCAAAAAGTTCATCTATTTCCTCTGTTTGGTTGGGTGGCCTGTAGTATACACCTATGGCAATGTCATTTCCCCCCCCTTTTTTATATTGACCCAAATGCATTCAAGACAGTTTTCATCATTGTTGTGCTCTATTTCTGTAGAGATATAGTTATTTCTTACATATAGAGCAACTCTGCCTCCTCTTTTATTTGGTCTGTTTCTTTTAAATAATTTAAATCCCTCTAGCTGTGTGTTCCATTTGTGGGTTTTATCCCACCATGTTTCCGTAATGGCAACAATATCATATCTGCCCTCATTAACCTGAATTTCTAGTTCACCCTGTTTGCTGTTCATACTCTGTGCATTGGTGTGTAGACATTTGAGTCCTTTATGACTGACCCTGTGTTTACTTTCTACGTAACTTGATACACGATTGTATGAATTTAATGAATGGCAGCTATAATCTGTATTAATATTTCATTTGTAGTTTTTCTCACATTATTCTTTGTGTAGAATGGTTTCTGATTATGATAAAATAGTAATATTTTAATGTTATGATAATAGTAGTATTATTAATTTGTCAATAATGTCATCCAGTGGAAGGAGCTGCTTTAAGCCTTGAAGAAAGACATCAAGCAGAAGAGCCATGTTGGAATATAATATAATTAATATAATAATATAATTAATATAATATAATATAATATAATATAATA
>NW_015427135.1:0-1240 GCF_001527695.2 Protobothrops mucrosquamatus | reverse complement strand
TTGGCTTTCGAAAGCCAATAGGAATTGCTGCTGAGTGCGCCAAAACACCCGGCCGGCAAACTTTGCACATGCAAATTGTCTGCAGCGAAGGCGAATTGGCAGGAACTTTGCACCCCTCCCTGCTACCCAACTATACCATCTCCTAGTTAGTCCCGAAGATACCTGGAGGAGACTGGAGCGGCGACGCCACGGTAACTTTCTCTTGATCTTCGGCCCTGCTAGGGCAATAATGGCTGCGGGTGCAAGAGGCAGGGGCAGCGGGGCTGCTGCAGGCGAGTGTGTGAGGGGCGGCGGTGGCCGGCTGCCCCCCCGTGCTGTGGGAGCCGCAGAGCCTGCTCTACACGGGGCTGCGCAGGGTGGGTGGTGATGCTGGCAGGGCGGCTGCAAGCGAGGTGTGTCGACGGCGGGCTGCCCCCCAGGGCCGGAGCCAGCACGGCTGGTCCTTTGGGAACTGCGGGGCCCACTCTGCATTTATCATATTATAGTGTATTCTGTATTATTGTTGCAATGAATAAAATGTTTCTTTTATGTACAATAATTTTTTCCTTCAATTTATTTGTGTCCTCCTTTTCATTGTAAAAAAGTTGGTCACCTTAATGTTAGATGAAGCCACACGCCTTTCCGTTATTCTCTCCAGTAAACTTTCATTGTACGAGTCTTTTTTTTTTTTTAGAGTTATATCAGAGCCCAAGTGATCCCTCGTGTCTGATCTCACTTTTCCTGCTCCTCAGAGATAGTGTGGGAGGCCTTCTGTGTGTGATATGGAGCAGTGGAACCATCCTGGGCTTTGTTTCAGACCACAATCTGATGGTTAACATCCAAAGCGAACTACAAAGTGCTCCTCGAAATACTTCCCAGAAACCTCTTAAGAAAAGAAGAGATTCCCCCTGGGAACTGCCCAGGATCATGGAGATCTTTTGATGCAAAAGGCTTCTCTGAGCAAGGAAACCATTCCATGACATCACGGTCTTATGAATTCAGCTCACATCTGCACAGCATATTATCTCTGAATCCCAAACTGAACTCTGTTTACCATTCACACTGTGAAGGCAGGATGTGAGTTGACTCTTAATATGAGTGGGCTTTCCAGACCGAGAATCAGCAGGTAAAACTGTAAGCTCTAATAAGTAATAACCACAACTTTGAAAGCAAATATAACAGCCAGCAGCAGAAATGTGAGATACGATAATGAAGTCCAAGCCAGGGAAAGAAATTTGTTACCTGATTTATTTATGCATGT
>NW_015427134.1:0-1240 GCF_001527695.2 Protobothrops mucrosquamatus | reverse complement strand
TCTAAAAATTTCCCCTAGGCCAGTCCTGCAAGCTGGAATAACCATGTCTTAAGGGCGCGGCGGAAGGAAGGGAGATCAGGGATCACCCTGATCTCTGGGGGCAGTTCATTCCAGAGGGTGGGAGCTCCCACCGAGAAGGCCCTCCCCCTTGGGGTCGCCAGCCGGCACTGTCTGGCCGACGGCACCCTGAGGAGACCCATTCTGTGGGAGCGTACAGGTCGATGGGGGGTAATCTGCGGCAGGAGGCGGTCTCGAAGGTATCCGGGTCCGATGCCATGGAGCGCTTTAAAGATGATGGTCAACACCTTGAAGCGCACCCGGAAGGCCACAGGTAGCCAATGCAGCTCACGCAACAGCGGTGTTATATGGGAGCGACGAGTCCCTCCCAACACCGCTTGCGCGGCCGCATTTTGGACTAGCTGGAGCCTCCGGGTGCTCCTCAAGGGGAGCCCCATGTAGAGAGCATTACAGTAGTCCAGGCGGGAGGTGACAAGGGCGTGAGTGACCGTGCGTAGACATGTTTTTGCTTGCAAAAACAATGAAAGGCTGGACTGATTTTTCTTTTATTCTAGCAATCATGTTTGCTAATCTGGATGCCTTGGTTGCTATTTCCCACTGCCATCCATAGAATATCAGGATCTTGATGCCTGCAACGCAGTCTATTGCTCCTTTGTTGTTGTTTTTTGCAGGAATGTGTAACCATGGTTGCAGTTATTGTGGGGAAAAAAGGCTGAGAACCAGAATGGTATAATTTGTTGCATCCAACTTCACTGTTTTCTTGTGCAAGGATGATGCCATTGTGATTACAGGAGGAAAGGCAATTGCAGAACCAAGCCTGCAGCTGCATATCTTGGTATGTAAAGTTTAAAGTGATTAAGGGAGTTACAGAAGTGTCATTAGCCTATTCTTAGGCAGTCTGTGACAGAGAAAGAAACTCATGGATGGTTTTCCAGTTTACCAATTTAATACTGTTATCAAACCGAAACCACTCACTTTGTTTCTCCTGCTGTGTCTTATCTATAAAGAAGCAAACTGGGCCCCGGGTGGAGAGAAACTTTAAAAAGAAACCTAACAAGAAAAATAAAAGGATGCCACAGCTAGTCTAGTTCAGCCACTTTTTGCTATTATTGTTCCTCAGCAGACTGCATAGGTTGTATTGTTTACCAGCTATAAATAGTCTGCTGAACATCATGCATGCAGCAAAACTGAAAGGAGATAGCATATTAGCAAAGAGCTGTCA
>NW_015427133.1:0-1240 GCF_001527695.2 Protobothrops mucrosquamatus | reverse complement strand
TGCATCCTGCATATTAAATATTCCATATTGTTCCAGAATATGGCATGAATGTGTCAACAATAACATATAACAACATTACTAATAAATCCTGCATATCCAGTTTTGCCATCAGTGCCTACAACTATGGAATGTCCATAGAGACAAAATAGAGCCAAATATTCAAATCTTAAGTGTTGTTTTGGTGTCATTTTATTTATATGTATTCATTTATTTATGTTTGTTTGTTTATTTGTTTATCAGATTTAAAGGCTATCCAACTTCAAAAAGATTTGCTGATGAATCTTATTTATTCATCTTTGAGTACCAAAAATGTACTAAAATTACAATAGACAATATATTTTATAGCAATTCTAGCAAATTATATGGCAGTTTGCAATGAAATAAAGCCAGTCATTCCATAATTTAAGTTATACTCATGGCCAAGTCTTATCTGAACATGAGAACATATTAAGGGAATGCTACATGTTTACATTGGGTCATTATATTTTAATTATGTTTAGTTGTTATTTCTTGATGAGTTGTGAATTAGTGCAGTTTATTTTTGATAAACTAAACTGCTTGTTTAGCAACTAGTATTTTCATTAGTGTATTCCCTTTTGGTACAGTAATTTTAAACCATGGCGTCCTAAGGATATAGTTATGGAAGTAACCCTACAAGTACCTGGGGCAACCCTAGAAGCTAAGGATTGAAATAATAATATAATCATTTGCAAGTATGGAGTCTAATGTTGCAAATTCAGATTTCCTAAAATAAATAAACTAAAATAGAACATATTGCGTCAGAATGCCTTTTCTTCTTACCCCAGCTTTCCCTATTTTCAAATAAGGAAACCTTAATTTAATTTGCCCTAGAAACGTTTAAAAACTGTCTTTTTAAAATGTTATATTTTTCATTATGCCAATGTAAATAAGGACCATATTACCTTTTGTAACTTATCCCAAGGTAAAATAATTAGTATATGCACACTAATTAATCCTTAGTATACATATTAGAGGCACTTGTTGGTTTACCATAAATGTTATGCTAATTACAGAACTTGTGGAAATACTCCCGCAACTTGGGAGTCCTCCTGGATCCACGGCTGACATTGGAAGACCATTTGTCGGCCGTGACCAGGGGGGCGTTTTATCAGGTCCGCCTGATTCACCAGTTGCGACCTTTTCTGGACCGGGACGCCTTGCGCACAGTCACTCATGCTCTCGTCACCTCTCGCCTGGACTACTGTAATGCTCTCTACAT
>NW_015427132.1:0-1240 GCF_001527695.2 Protobothrops mucrosquamatus | reverse complement strand
CTTCGAGACCGCCTCCTGCCGCAGATTACCTCCCATCGACCAGTACGCTCACACAGAGTGGGTCTCCTCAGGGTGCCGTCGGCCAGACAGTGCCGGCTGGCGACCCCAAGGGGGAGGGCCTTCTCTGTGGGAGCTCCCACCCTCTGGAATGAACTGCCCCCAGAGATCAGGGTCATCCCTGATCTCCCTTCCTTCCGCCACGCCCTTAAGACTTGGTTATTCCAGCTTGCAGGACTGGCCTAGGGTAATTTTTAGAGGGGTTTTAATTATTTTTAATTGGACAACGTTTAAATATTTCTTTTTAATTAATTTTAATTTTGTAATTGTTATTTGTGTATTTTAATCGATTGTCAGCTGCCCTGAGTCCGCAAGGAGAAGGGCGGGATATAAATTGAATTTAATAATAATAATAAAATAATAATAACAATTGTACATAAAATAATCAGAGTTTCTTATCAGGCTCTACTAGGTAAGGAGTTATAAGGTATGTTCTTAGTCCTTTTAGAGGGTATAGTACAGCAGGACATCAGCTGCAGTCTTCACAGCCCCTTGTCCACAGGGCACAGTTTTAGCTCATAAAGGATATTTTTGTATCGAGCCTGCAAAACTAGTATGGAGAGAGTGTTGAAGTCTGCTAGCATTAGTGCTCTTCAGAATTTGGAAACAGTTATGTGGTTTGATTAACTAGTTTATAAAAAAGGGGCCTGACTGCTGAGAAGTCAGATAAAGCAGACTGGTCCTGTTGGACTACCCGGTCTTTGATACATTATTTGCCTTTATTAAGTGCATGCTCATAACCCATGATTGGGAACGCCACCCAGGAAAAGCTCTTACAAAAATCTTATATTTTTGTAAGATTGTCCTCAACCTTGGGCCTATCACTCTGACTCAACCCAACTCACCTCAAAAGGTAGTGTGGGAGAAAATAGGAAGAGGAAGTTGTAGTAGGTATTTTTGCTGCCTCATGGTTTTTTTTAAAAAATAATAATAAAGATGAGATAAAAATAAATCAAATAAATTAAACTCCAATAAACTGTATTCATTTGTAATTGTCCCTTATAAGTAAAGAACCCAGACAGTAACTTCAACCAATGTACTATGATACAGATCTATGCACCTGTTTTGACATTAAATAGCCCTGCCTTTCTCTTTAATACTACCTTGAATGTAGTAGCCCTTAGGAATTTAGATTGGACCCTTTCAAGAAGAGTAAAGGAAGTGGAAGTTCCGAGCCCGGCAC
>NW_015427131.1:0-1240 GCF_001527695.2 Protobothrops mucrosquamatus | reverse complement strand
GCCTTAGGCATGAAAGCCGGCTGGGTGACTTTGAGCCAATCACAGGCTATTGGGAGTTCTAGTCCCGCCTTAGGCATGAAAGCCGGCTGGGTGACTTTGAGCCAATCACCAGGATACTGGGAGTTCTAGTCCCGCCTTAGGCATGAAAGCCGGCTGAGTGACTTTGAGCCAATCACCAGGATACTGGGAGTTCTAGTCCCGCCTTAGGCATGAAAGCCGGCTGGGTGACTTTGGAAGAATCAACAGGAGATGGTGAGTTCTAGTCCTGTCTTAGGCATGAAACCAGTTGGGTGGCCTTGGACCAGTCCCTCTCTCTCTCAGCTCTGTGAAGGATGCAAGGTAAAATCACTTCTGGGGGGGAAAAGAAAAAAGTTGCCAGGAAAATCTCAGTGGCTCATGAAAGCAGGAATCATCAAGAGGCACCATTAACTTGAAAGCGCACTAAGTATTCTAGCTTCCTTTAGTCTTGACATATGCCCCTCTCTGTTCACTGCAATGTACTTACCAAGTATATATTTAAGAGGAGAACAGTTTGCAGGCATTAATCTCTCTTGGACAAAAAAAATAAAATAAATCTCACTTTTCAAAAGGCGCCAGATTCCACGCTGTCTTGATTTGATTTCTGCATTCATCTCTAGTCGAAGTATCAAAAATCATGGCCCTCTTTAGTCTGGAAGTTTGCCCTTCCTAACAGTGGAGGGAAGTAGTTCTTTTCAAGAGGAATTATAAAAAAAAAAAAAAGAACAAACTTTAGCATGCTTTCCAAGCTGGTGCCCACAGTAACTTTTCCAGCTGTGCAATTTAGAAGCATTTAAAATATCTGTGCATTTTAAAACAAATGCTTTCAGAATCGGAATCGGTCCGGGGGAAAGATAGCAGAAATAGGAAGGGAAGTGAATATATAATATCACATGTAGAAAGGGGAGGGAAACGAAGAGGAAAAAATCTGACAAATAGAAATAGCACTTAGACTTATATACCACTGTGTCACAGTGCTTTACAGCCCTCTCTAAGCAGTTTACAGAGTCAGCATATGGCCCCCAACAATCTGAGTCCCGACAAAACGTTTTAAAGGAGAAGTAAAATAAAAGTGTTTCAGAAGAAAAGTGGGGAAAGGAGGGAGGTAGGGAAGGAAGGAAGGAGAAAGAGGGAAAGAAAGAAAGAAAGAAAGAAAGAAAGAAAGAAAGAAAGAAAGAAAGAAAGAAAGAAAGAAAGAAAGAAAGAAAGAAAGAAAGAAAGA
>NW_015427130.1:0-1240 GCF_001527695.2 Protobothrops mucrosquamatus | reverse complement strand
CCGAGGCCTGGTCTGGCGGGACGGGCGCTGGGAGGGAGGCCTGCCCGGAAAGTCTCACTGAGAGGCGCCATATGATGATGGATCGGGGGAAGCGGGGCGTAGATTGGGCGCTCTGGGCAGGGCAGCGATTGGCAGGAGGACTCCTAGGGGCGGGTCCATTCAAAGGAAAGAGGAAAAGCAACCAGGAACAGACCTCGCAGGGAAGTCCCGCCTCCACTTCCGGGAACGAATAGAACTGAAGCGCCCTAATTGATTCCTCCACGGGCGGGCTCGGATCCAGGTAGGGCGCAAGGGGTGCTGGGAGTCGCAGTCCGAGAGGCTCTCTGGCGGAGGGAGGGGGGAGGCGAGGCCTGGTCTGGTGGGACGGGCGCTGGGAGGGAGGCCTGCCCGGAAAGTCTCGCTGAGAGGCCGAGGCTTCGGCCTTCCTCCCCGGGCGGGCCTGGGACTCCCCTCCGGGGAAGGGACGAAGCCGTGACCGCCTCTTCTCCTCCCCTTCGCCCCTGCAGGAGGACGGGCGAGCCCGGCGGAGGAAGGAAGGAAGGAGGCGCCGCCCAAGAGGAGAGGAGGCCCCGCGGAGCAGCCCCGGGAGGAGACGGCGGGGAAGGCCCGGAAGGGATGAGCCGAAGGGGACTCCGGGAAAGGAGGCTGCCTGGAGGGAGAAGCGGGGAACAGGAAACGGGCGGAGACCCCGAGACGGGCCTGGAGGGCGGAGGGTCCTTCAGAAGGCGGGGGAGACCCAAGAATCCCCAGAGAATCCAGGAGGGAGGAGAGAAATATCAGTGCCCGGAATGTGGAAAATCCTTCAAAATAAAAGGAAATCTTGTAAACCATCTAAGAACCCATTCAGGAGAGAAACCGCATAAATGTCTGGAGTGTGGAAAGAGCTTCAGTCAGAGGGGAAGCCTTTATAGACATCAAATGATCCACTCAGGAGAAAAACCACATAAATGCCTAGAATGTGGAAAGAGCTTCAGTGAGAGGGGAAGCCTTTATAGACATCAAATGATCCACACAGGAGAGAAACCGCATAAATGCCTGGAATGTGGAAAGAGCTTCAGTGAGAGGGGAAACCTTTATACACATCAAAGGATCCACTCAGGAGAGAAACCGCATAAATGCCTGGAGTGTGGAAACAGCTTCAGTACGAGAGGAAGCCTTTATAGACATCAAAGGATCCACTCTGGAGAGAAACAGAATAAATGCCTGGAGTGTGGAAAGAGTTCCAGTCACAGGAGCAGCC
>NW_015427129.1:0-1240 GCF_001527695.2 Protobothrops mucrosquamatus | reverse complement strand
TTATCCAAGAGGGGGGTGCGGACCTGGCAGGTATCACCGAGACCTGGCTGGGCACGGAAGGGGGAGTGCCCCTCGTTGATATTTGCCCGCCGGGTTTCCAGGTATTCCATCAGCCGAGGACCCGGGGTAGGGGCGGTGGGGTAGCGGTCATTATAAGGGAGAGCCTATGTCCGAGGGAGACCACTGTGCCTCAGATAGATGGTGGAGAGTCCCTCCTTGTGAAGTGGGGACAAGGGGTACAAGTGGGCCTGTTGATCATATACCTGGCCCCCTGCTATGTACCAACGGCCCTGCCTGAGCTGGCGGACATAATAGCCGGGGTGGCAGTTGAGACCCCCAGACTTATAGTCATGGGGGATTTCAATCTGCCATCGGCGGGCGAAACGTCGGCGGCAGCTCGGGAGTTCTTGGCCTCCATGACGGCCTTGGATCTGACCCAATTAGTTCATGCCCCCACTCACACGGGAGGACACACACTGGATCTAATTTTTGTCTCTGGCCAGTGGCAGAATGATCTGGAAATGGGGGAGATAGTTATAGAGCCCCTGTCATGGTCAGATCATTCACTCCTTAGGATGGACTTCCAGACCGCTCCCCCCCCCGCCGCAGGGAGATGGAACCGCATAGATGGTTCCGTCCCAGGTGCCTGATGGACCCGGAGAGGTTCCTGACGGAGCTTGGGCCATATCCGGAGGATCTAGTTCATGACTCGGCTGAAAATGTGGCGGCGGCCTGGGATGTGGCCGCCACCGCAGCACTGGACCGAGTCGTGCCTTTGCGGCCTCTGACCCGGCGCAGATCTCAATTGGCTCCCTGGTTCACCGAGGAGCTGAGAGAGATGAAGCGCCGGAAAAGACGCCTAGAGAGCAATTGGAGGGCTAGCCGAACCGAACCCGACCGAGCACAGGTAAGGATGCATGTTAGATCCTACCTAGTGGCGATGAGGGTGGCGAGGTCTAATTACTACTCCACCCTCATTGCGTCATCAGATAATCGCCCAGCCACCCTCTTCAGGGTGACCCGCTCTCTCCTTCAGTTGAGGGGGGGGGGAGGATCCCCTGGAGGGGAGGGCTGAGGACTTTGCCCAATATCTGCATGACAAAGTCGCTCGGATCCGAGAAGGCTTGGACTCTGACTGGGTGGCCCCGGGGGAGGAGACAGGAGCAGGTCTTGAGACTATTATATGGGAGGAGTTTGACTCTGTGGCTCCCGAGGACGTGGACAGGATCCTGGGGAGGCT
>NW_015427128.1:0-1240 GCF_001527695.2 Protobothrops mucrosquamatus | reverse complement strand
GACATGGTTGTTCCAGCTTGCGGGACTGGCCTAAGGGATTTTAAAGGGGTTTTAATTACTTTTAATCGGATCAGATTTAAATATTTCTTTTTAATTAATTTTAAATGTGTACTGTATTTTTGTATTTTATCTGATTGTTAGCCGCCCTGAGTCCGTAAGGAGAAGGGCGGGATATAAATGTAATAAAATAAATAAATAATAAATAAATAAATACAATATCACCTATCCTTTTCTCATCCTGCCTTGAAGAAGTATTTCGCAAACTAGACTGGGCAAAAGATGGAAATCAAATAAAATAAAATCAACAGCACCTATTTAAATCACTTAAGATTTGCAGATAATATTCTTCTCTTTTCACAAGACCCGGAAGAACTGCAAAGACACATACAAGAGCTGCCTGAAGCAGGAGAACCATTTGGCTTAAAAATAAACCTGAAAAAGGGCCAGGTTATGTTTAATAAATTCACTAAAGAAAGAAAAAAAATTATATTTGGAGAAGAACTAGAGATAGTAGACCACTACATATACCAGCGGTTCTCAACCTATGGGGTCGATTGACCATTTCACGGGGGTCGCCAAGCAAGGCTGTCCGCCATTTTTTTCCCCTTTTCCGGCGGGTGCCTTACCTCCCTTGGGTTGGGCCAGCTGGTGGTCGGCCTGCTCAGTCTCTGCCGCTTGCCAGCTACGCCTCAGCCAGCGCAGGGGGCGGAACCACGCATGCGCGGGGCTCCCGGGCAGGGAAAGTCCTCGACTTACGACCGGTTGGGTAGTCCTCGACTTACGACCAGTTTAGTCCTCAACTTATGACCGGTTTAGTCCTCGACTTACGACCGGTTTAGTCCTCGACTTATGACCGGTTGGGGTTTGCGGCATTAAAAAGGTTGAGAACCACTGACATATACCTTGGCCAACGGATCTCAATGGAAAGCAATACAATAAAGAAAATTGAATGGTGTGTCAAATGTGGTCGGCAGACATTCTGAAAGTGATGTATAACTTTCAAGAACAACCCCCCCCCCATATGTCTGAAGAGAAAAAATTTTTGATCAGTGTGTGCTACCTGCTCTAACATATGCCGGTGAAATACGGACACTAACCTCACAATCGATGCAAAAGCTATGAATGATGCAAAGAGCCAAGGAAAGATACATGCTCAGTATTACAAGACAAGATAGAAAAACCTGCACATTAGAGAACAAATGAAAGCATATGATATCATCAAGAGAGTAAAAGAATGGAA
>NW_015427127.1:0-1240 GCF_001527695.2 Protobothrops mucrosquamatus | reverse complement strand
ACCCCCTGCTCAGGAAGGAAACCCTATACCATTTCAGACAAATGGCTGTCCAGTCTCTTCTTAAAAACTTCCAGTGTTGGAGCATTCACCACTTCTGGAGGCAGGTTGTTCCACTGGTTAATTGTTCTAACTGTCAGGAAGTTTCTCCTTAGTTCTAGGTTGCTTCTCTCCTTGATTAGTTTCCATCCATTGCTTCTTGCTTGTTTCCATCCATTGCTTCTTGCTTGTTTCCATCCATTGCTTCCATCCATTCCTGCCTTTAGGCGCCTTAGAAAATAGCTTGACTCCCTCTTCTTTGTGGCAGCCCCTGAGATATTGGAATACTGCTATCATGTCCCCCCTCATCCTTCTCTTCATTAAACTAGACATACCCAATTCCAGCAGCCTTTCCTTATATGCTTTAGCCTCCAGTCCCCTAATCATCTTTATTGCTCTTCTCTGTACTCTTTCTAGAGTCTCAACATCTTTTTTACATCGTGGTGACCAAAACTGGATGCAGTATTCCAAGTGTGGCCTTACCAAGGCATTGCAAAGTGGTATTAATACTTCACATGATATTGATTCTATCCCTCTGTTAATGCAGCCCAGAACTGCGTTGGCCTTTTTGGCAGCTGCTGCACACTGCTGGCTCATATTTAAGTGATTGTCCACTAGGACTCCGAGGTCCCTCTCACAGTTACTACTATTGAGCAAGGTAGCCCCTATACTATACCTGTACATTTGATTTTTCTTGCCTAAATGTAGAACCTTACTTTTTTCACCATTGAATTTCATTTTGTTAGATAGTGCCCAGTGTTCAAGTCTGTCCAGATCCTCCTGTATCTTAAGCTTGTCTTCTGGAGTGTTGGCTATTCCTGCCAGCTTGGTGTCGTCTGCAAATTTGATGAGTTCCCCATCTATCCCCTCGTCCAAATCATTGATGAAGATGTTGAAGAGCACTGGGCCCAGAACAGAGCCCTGGGGCACCCCACTACACACTTCCCTCCATGTAGATGCAGTTCCATTGAGGACCACACACTGAGTATGGCCGGTCAGCCAGCTACGGATCCATCTGGTGGTGATGCTGTCTAACCCACATTTTTCTATCTTATCGAGTAGTAGGTTGTGATCTACTTTATCAAATGCCTTACTGAAGTCCAAATAAATTATATCCACAGCATTCCTCTGATCCACTAATTTTGTCACTTGGTCAAAGAATGCAATAAGGTTTGTCTGGAATGATCTGTTTTTGACAAACCTA
>NW_015427126.1:0-1240 GCF_001527695.2 Protobothrops mucrosquamatus | reverse complement strand
CGCCTACCCCAAACTGGCCCCCTACCGGCCCCCCGGACGGCTGCTCTCTCCACCGCTGCTGCTGTCCGTCCTCTTCAACGTGGTCCTGAGCATCCTGGTCCAGCTCTTCGGCTTCCTGTTCGTGAAGCAGCAGCCTTGGTACTGGCAGCTGCGTGGCCACTGGTGAGTGCGCGCGCGCACACACACACACACACACACACACACACATATCCCGGTCCCTAGGAGGATCTTCCGATGTGCTGGACCAGTATGTAGCCATCTGGCCAGAGCGTACACTTAGCTTAGAAAACTGTGTGTAGAGCAAGTAGCATTTTAAGGGTTAAAGTGCTGTCCCCTTAAGGGTAGCCTTCTGGGAAATGTAGTTTAGTTGTTACATGGTTATGTCTGTGTTCTAATTGAACACTGGGAGGATCTTGTGTCTTTATGACCAGACATCCTGTTACATGCTAGGAGGGACCTGGCCTGCTGCCTGCCCAGGTCGTTGACCCTGACCCTGACCCTGGCCAGAGTCACATGCTCCACAAGGCCAAGAGAGGGCGGGTGGAGGGCTAATGGTCGGGGACCCTCCCTGCCTCCCTCCCTCCTTCCAGTGGGTGCCCTTTGGGAAACCAGACCACCTGCCCGGGCAACGGGACGGCCAACGCCACAGCGCAGGAGCACGCCGTTTTGAGCTACGAGTCCACCACCCTCTGGGCCCTCGTGTCCGTCATCTGCATCATCTTCGCCTTCGTCTTCTCCAAGGGGAGGCCCTTCCGGAAGCCCATCTACACCAACTGTGAGTGAGAGCCCCACTCTGCTCTTCTCCCCACGGCTGGCTTGGGGGTCTGGGCGCGAGGGAAGGCTTTGCAGTATCATGAGGGATAGGGTTACGATTAGAGGCCGGCTGGCCCTGTTGCTCTGGGGGGGTGGGTCTCAGTTCAAGAGGGAGGAAGAAGAGAGAAGAGCAGGAGTGAGGAAGAACCAGGCACCAGGCAGGAGAAGCAGCAGGTGGGGCTCAACTCCCACTTAAACCCCTCCTGGCCTGGGAGAACTTGCCAGGGGTCAAAGGCTTTCAGACTGGCATCAGAGTGGGGGCGCTGGGGCCTCTCTGCTTTCAGAGCTTGGCGGTTTCCTTGCAGACGTTTCATTACCAAACTAGGTAACATAGTCAATGTTAGTAGACTACTACTAACCCTGATGTTACCTGTTGTTATCTAAAAGGACCCAACAGTCCTCCTCCTCCTCCTCCTCCTCCTCCTCC
>NW_015427125.1:0-1240 GCF_001527695.2 Protobothrops mucrosquamatus | reverse complement strand
AAGCGGGACTGACCTAGGGTGAATTTTAAATAGGGACAATTTTAATGATTTTAATAAGACACAGCTATAAATATTTGGTTTTTAATTGGCTTTTATAGGGGAAATGTTTTATATTGTTTTAACATGCTGTGAGCCGCCCTGAGTCCCATGGGGAGAAGGGCGGCATATAAGTTAAATAAATAATAATAATAATAATAATGTTTGATGGTATTACAGATATCGTCGCAGGATGGAAGCAGTTCCTAGTAAGGCCGCCTTTTGCAATTGACTAATAGCGAATTTGTCAATGCCAATGGTGTTCAAGTGGTGTTCAGTTGTTTTGGGATTGCACCCAAGGCGCCTATTACTATTGGTACTACCTTTGCTTTATTATTATTATTATTATTATTATTATTGTTGTTGTTGTTGTTGTTGTTGTTGTTGTTATTATTATTAAATGTGTGGAATTTGAACAGGAGGCAGAGAGTAGGGGCTGGGAAAACAGACAGATAGGCAGGTGTGTCTTTGATATTAAAAGGTATCATCGCAGGATTATTCCTTTTATTACTATTATTAAATATGCAAGATAAACAGATAATATATACGTAGGTACAAGCCATCAGCCCTGAATCCTTTGATGCAACTAGCATATCCTCCCCATTCTTATTTTTATGGTATCAGGGCATCTGGCACATGGAACACACTATCCTTTCTGGGCTGATAAGAATCAAGCCTTTTGAAGCTGTTTTCTGTGGGCAATTGGTAAACAAAATCTTGTACCTGCCTGGTCTTTTCTTCTCCAGTGTGTTCTTCTGAGACACAGCAGGTGCCACCACCCACTGGCTTTCAACGGCAGGGGCCAAATTGTACTTCCTTTCATCTAGAAAGAACACCACGCCGTGTCCATTCAATTCGGCTTGAACTGCCTCTGCACAAGCTTTTCAAAACTCACCTCTAATAATGACAAGTCTTATATTTATTTCTATTTTGGGCCTCCCAAAGGACGTGTGAAGTTCAAATAGTACTAGTACTGTTACTTCGGGGGCGGCTGTGTCTGTAGTGGGTATCTATGTGCATTTACACAGAGACAGTTCTGTTTGTTCCAAGGCTGAACTTGAAACAGGACCAGTGAGTTTTATTGCTCAGCTAACTGCCTTTCCAAAAGGAACAGTTTTCTCAGACTGCAAGCAGCAGAAAGAAGGAATTTTGTCACAGTATATATATATTACTTTCTTTAACAGCCAAGGAGCATTGCAACAGA
>NW_015427124.1:0-1240 GCF_001527695.2 Protobothrops mucrosquamatus | reverse complement strand
AAGAGCAAAAGGTGCTACTTGTTCCTCTCTTATTTCAGTTGATCCTGTTGCTGTGTCTCTTTGAAATCCTACTTGGAAGTAGAGGTTCCTGATGGGAAAGTTTCTTAAAGTCAAAAGTATCTTATTCTCTGCAGGCTTGTGAATCTCCCCAATCGGCTAAATCCCTTCTTATTGAACCTGACACCTTACAAAACCTCCCCCATCAAAATCTCTCCTTTTGGGACTCTGGTCCACCCACAGAATAGAGTAAGATCTTCATTCTAACACAGGGGTCCCCAACCCATCCGCGAGGTGCAGGCAGCACACAAAACCACGCACCCTCCGGTCCACAGAAAAACCTCTTTTCATGGAACCGGTCCCTGGTGCCCAAAAGGTTGGGGACCTCTGTTCTAATCCGTGCCTTGTTGCAATGTTTGTTGGATGTTCCTCTAGTCTAGATTTCTTTGGGGTGGGTTTGGGTTCCCTGCTTGAGTCACACAGTCATGGGGTGGGAGATTTCTGCTTTTCCATTGTTTAGCCTCACCAATGGGTTAGAATTGATTTGGCCAGACAATAGGAAAGAATGGAGGGCACACTGCAGCCAAATCAAGATGGCCTGCCCATCACCTATCAATAGTACAATAGCATCACTTAGAGAATTCATCTCCCATCCAATGATTTAACCTCTCCTTAGCTGCTATGCCTTCTCCTTCCCCTTCTTTCTTTCTCTTTTCCCTGTACAGGCCTCTGTTCTGCTACAGTTCTGATGAAACATATCTGGCAACTGAAAGCCAAGTTCTGGGAGATTAATCAAATAACAAAACTAAACTAAAAAATACCAGAAACAAAAACCTAGCAGTCTCAGCTCTTGTTTGTTATTTCATTAGTATATCAGGGTGAGAACTTGGAGGCATACCTATTTTTGGAAAATATTTTAAGAAACTGAATGGTTACATTTTAGAGTTTCATAAAACTAAATGTATACATTTACATTTTGCAGGAAGACTTCACACAAACAAGAAAGAAGGCAAGTCTTATTTTAACTATCCTTGCTCCCTGTATAGCATTATTTGGAAAGTACAATGAGCAGAAGACACAAATACATGAGAGACTTCAAAATAACTGCAGGAAACCAATTCCTTTTCTCCTTCCTTGTAATGGAAGCTAGTCTAGTCTATAATGGAACCTAGTCTAGATTAAGTAAAATTAGGCTCCTTATATGAAGCTGATTTTTTCTTAGGGAGCCGTATCTGCCAACAGG
>NW_015427123.1:0-1240 GCF_001527695.2 Protobothrops mucrosquamatus | reverse complement strand
TATTACTACATAGTTTCAACAAAAAGCTCTGTATTTTATTACAATTTTTTTTCAGGCCATAAATTAATTTTTTAGAGTAATTCAGCCTCATAGCATTTTCAGCGATTGTTGTAATGTTGATATCAACAATTTGTGGAAAAAACAATCAAAATATTATTCTGATGAATATTGCAAGTTTGTTTCAGCAGATGGCGGCATGTAACCTATTTTTCAGGGAAACAAGCATAATTGGGCCTGGTTATTAAATATTAAATATTTCAGGGAGGTGGGGAGACTGGGAATGTTTAAAAAAATCTGAAAAAAGTAGATTTGTTTTTAAGAACTAATAATTACTTTATAATGCCATTTTTGTTAATGGGTGTCATCATTCTGCAGAGCGACGAATGTCCTCCCGTGAATGCATTTCAGGTTGATATTCTTTATCAAAATGATAAATAAAGATTTATAGATTGTGAAGACTATATTTGAAGTCATCTGCAATGATCTGATTCACTGTTATCAGAGGAAAACTTTGCAAAATTATTTCCTTGTGGGACTATGAAATAATCTGTTGCCTTAGGATACGGTAATTATATTATCCCTTCAGCATCTGTTTCCTCCTTCCACTAACTCGATACAGATTAAAAAAGGATAAGATGTTCCATTTAACTGGAGTCATCTATAGTTGTGGGGTACAGAATCAAAACCAAAAACTATTGCAGAAAAATATTCTTTTCTTTTTACTTTCTGTCCCCTCCCTCCTCTTTAAAAAAAAAAAAGTGGCTAAAGGAGGACACTGATTTGTAGAAGCTAATTCATACCTATAGATTCAACTTTAGAAATAATTTGATCATAATTAAGTATTGGACTGGACTGGAGGCTAAAACATATAAGGAACGGTTGCTGGAATTGGGCATGTCTAGTTTAATGAAGAGAAGGACGAGGGGGGACATGATAGCACTGTTCCAATATCTCAGGGGCTGCCACAAAGAAGAGGGAGTCAAGCTATTTTCCAAACCGCCTGGAGGCAGGACAAGAAGCAACAAGTGGAAACTAATCAAGGAGAGAAGCAACCTAGAACTAAGGAGAAACTTCCTGACAGTGAGAACAATTAACCAGTGGAACAACCTGCCTCCAGAAGCGGTGAATGCACCAACACTGGAAGTTTTTAAGAAGAAACTGGACAGCCATTTGTCCAAAATGGTATAGGGTTTCCTGCCTGAGCAGGGGGTTGGACTAGATGACCTCCAAGGTCCCTTCC
>NW_015427122.1:0-1240 GCF_001527695.2 Protobothrops mucrosquamatus | reverse complement strand
GGTTTTTGTGGGGCAAGCCTGAGGGGAGAGAAAGGGATAGGATAGGGGAGGTTTTTGTGGGGCAAGCCTGAGGGGAGAGAAAGGGATAGGATAGGGGAGGTTTTTGTGGGGCAAGCCTGAGGGGAGAAAAGGGGATAGGATAGGGGAGGTTTTTGTGGGGCAAGCCTGAGGGAAGAGAAAGGGATAGGATAGGGGAGGTTTTTTGTATCACGGTGACCAGAATTGGATGCAGCATTCCAAGTATGGACTCAGTCTCGCCAGTGCCTACATGTCTATATAGACACTACTACACAACCACTAATCACATCCTTCCATAAATTCTTGGATGTTTTTATGCCCCATCTGTGTGAGCCCTTACCCAGTCTGCAATCCTCCTTACTCTTCAGGGTTTCCTTCAACTATCTAATGACAGGAGATTCAAAATTCCACCTAATTTCATTTGGAATATGCATTATTGTTTTTGCCGCAAGAAAGGCAACTCCTGTTTACCGTGCAAGGGAAAAAGTGAAACCTCCACTCAGAAGAGCCTGGTATGATATGGAATGATGGTGGTGACGGTGACAGCCTCTTGACATCAGAAAAGCAGGCAGATTCCTCAAAACCAAGAAGTAGGACATCTCAGGAGTTTACACCAGGGAGAAACCAGCTATTCTACAGCTCCAGAGCCAGTGCTACTGAGTCAGGAGTCAACAGGTTCAGTTGGAGAAGATCCCTTGAAGACCCACAAGTGGTGAAGACACAGGGACTCAGGACTTCTCACAGACCAGGGCAATCTGTGCCTGGAAGCAGTTGAACGTCAACATCCTTTCAAATATATTTTGTAGCCAATGACTGAGATTGGGTACACATATTCCACACTTGGAATACTGCATCCAGTTTTGGTCACCACGATGTAAAAAAAGATGTTGAGACTCTAGAAAGAGTACAGAGAAGAGCAACAAAGATGATTAGGGGACTGGAGGCTAAAACATATAAGGAAAGGCTGCTGGAATTGGGTATGTCTAGTTTAATGAAGAGAAGGACGAAAGGGGACATGATAGCAGTCTTCCAATATCTCAGGGGCTGCCCCAAAGAAGAGGGAGTCAAGCTATTCTCCAAAGCGCCTGAAGGCCGGACAAGAAGCAACAGATGGAAACTAACCAAAGAGAGAAGCAACCTAGAACTAAGGAGAAACTTCCTGACAGTTAGAACAATTAACCAGTGGAACAACCTGCCTCCAGAAGCAGTGAATGCGCCAACA
>NW_015427121.1:0-1240 GCF_001527695.2 Protobothrops mucrosquamatus | reverse complement strand
CAAGCGGGCCTGACCTAGGGAGGATTTTATTTAGGGTGATTTTAAAAATAATTTTAAATAGAGACACAGCTTCTAATATTCGGTTTTTTAATCTGGTTTTACAGGGGTTTGTATTTTTATGCTTTGTATTTGTACTGTTTTAATACGCTGTGCACCGCCCTGAGTCCTGCGGGAGAAGGGCGGTATATAAATTAAATTAATAATAATAATAATAATAATAATAATAATACAGTGAGAGCAGCAACAATACCCACAAAGATACCCACAAAATCAGCACATGCGGGAGGTCTTGGTTTTCCTTTGGTTCTAGATAGAAAAAGAAATATAAAGCTTATCCTTTTTCCTCTATTACCTCCCCCCCTTCTGTCAGGAAGATTGACAGTCCATGAAGTCCTTCAGAACTTAGCTTCAGTGGATCTCCTTGGTGAGATTCCACCTTCCACTCCTCTGGGGCTGGCACAGGCCCTTTTAGTCGGGAGTAATAGGTCCAATCTTTTTCAGCTGTCCGGATAGCTGTCTCAGTGGTTAACAAGATGATGTAAGGTCCTTCCCAGGTTGGAGTTAGTTTTTCCTCTTTCCAGGCTTTCATTAACACCCACTATCCTGCTCTGTATTGGTGTACTGCAAAGTCCAAGGGTGGAGTTTGGGCAAGAATGCCTTTCTGTCGCAGGAGAGAAAAACATCTGGACAGTTCGAGTACATATTTTCTAATTATTTTATCTTTTAATTCAATTCTTGGTAATCCCTCCTTCCCCATCTATTATCGTATCTTCATTATGTCTCTCTTTTTCTTGTTCCTTTTTTTTTTCAAACTACTTTGCTATGAACAAGTGTATACCTCCTTTAGGCTTCCTGATTAAAATTGTCCACACTTGATAAGAAATGCTAACTGTTAAGTCCGGAGAATAATGGCGCTTGAGACGAAGCATCTCCAACAAGTCTTTATTGTTTGCTCCATTCTACGAACAACCAGAGCAGAGGCACGCAGGCCTCTATTTATACCCTCTGATCCCCGGGCAAGTTCAACCAATCATGAGGCGGGCTTTTCCCGCCTTGCGCATGCGCACAAGGCTGGCGCCACTCAGTCTGGTCCCGGGCAGCTTCTGCAAATGCCCAGGACTCTTGCAACGTCCCGAGCCTGCCTCTTGCAGGCTCAGGACACAACACTAACCACCAAGATGTCCCCAAATGTCAATTTTAGACAAATATGCCACTGGCTGCCTCTTCCCCCCCCCCCCCC
>NW_015427120.1:0-1240 GCF_001527695.2 Protobothrops mucrosquamatus | reverse complement strand
CCATTGGTTAATTGTTCTAACTGTCAGGAAGTTTCTCCTTAGTTCTAAGTTGCTTCTCTCCTTGATCAGTTTCCATCCGTTGCTTCTTGTCCTGCCTTCAGGTGCCTTGGAGAATAGCTTGACTCCCTCTTCTTTGTGGCAGCCCCTGAGATATTGGAACACTGCTATCATGTCCCCCCTCATCCTTCTCTTCGTTAAATTAGACATACCCAATTCCAGCAACCGTTCCTTACATGGTACATTGGAATTAAGAAGGTTGTCATCTCCTTATTAAGAATACTGGTCCAATATGTCATTATAGAATATGCCATCAGACATCGATATCACAGCTCTCACTTAAGCTACAGTTATTCAACAGAAGACTATTTCCAATAAAAACAGGAAGTCATCTCAGTAAATAATGAATTAATGACAAATGGCCATTCCTTCATAAATAATGCTAAACTCTGGATTATAGATGGACATAATTGGTGGCATGATTAATGCTGTGGTTTACCTCTTTTTTCTAAAGCTTTCAGGTAACTTTTAAAGAAAGAATCCATTTCCTTCAAAATAATGTATATTGTTAACAATGGAACATATTTACCAGTGCTCTGGGAATTATGTAATCTATTAGGGTTCAAGAAAATCTTGATAAAAGAAATCCACAATTATATAAACAATAAAAAATAAAAAATGTAAATAACTTTAATGGGGTTGTTTTTCTTCAAGGAGTTATATTTTTCACTATAAATTGTTTAAGTCACCATAAGCAATGCATTTGATATCCATGAAGAGTAAGGTATAATGTTTTAGGACTTCAGATCAACCTTATATTACACATAATAAATTCATAAGTACTGTAGAACTGGAGCAAAAACATCTTGGCTCCATTTTCTGAATTAATTAACATGTTTTTCTACAAATCATCTCTCAATACTGAGTTACTCCTGCTTATCACTAATCAGTGAGATTAACATTTTGTTGTTCGTCCATCGATTTTCGATGAAGACCTTGACATCTTGTGGATTGTGGGCCATCAACGGTGTGTCCGTAGATGGTTGATGAGACCGATGTTAGCACGGAATGTTCTGCCACATACTGAACAGAGAAATGTGGACACTGTTGCTTCAGCATTTGCAGCTCTGGCTTTACGGAGTGCTCGCTTCTCTTGTGCCAAGATTGTCCTCCTGTGTTCATATGTCTGGCACCCCTGGTAAACCAGGGTACGCCATGTCGGTCGATCATGCGCCAAAAATTC
>NW_015427119.1:0-1240 GCF_001527695.2 Protobothrops mucrosquamatus | reverse complement strand
CGGTATCTGTGGAAATGGTGATCATCTATTTTAATCATCGGCTTTCCTGCAGGAATTTCAGCCTGCTAGTGAGAAAAATGCAATGCAGGCTAGCGAGCCAGCCTGGGTTAGTTAGCATTGCTTTGCTTATTATTGGAAAGAAAGGGACTGTGGTGTTTTAAAGGGCAGGTTGTTTAGTACAGTGTGTGTGTGTGTGTGTGTCTGTGTGTGTGTGTCTGTGTGCCTGCAAGAGGTACCCTCTATGCAGCCGCCAACTTACTATCTGCCTGCAACTGCTGTCCTTCAGAGGGATCACCTTTTCGGTTCCTAAAAGTACTTCTGCTTCACCCCGGAGCGGTTGAAATACTCGGGGTGGGAGTTTTCAGCCCAGAAATGCTTGATGCTGCCCCAGCCAGGATGGCCTGTCCCCCCAAAAATGGATCAACACCCCCCTTCCAGGGTCTCTGGGTTTAAGGAGGGTTGAAGGAGGCTGCAAATAGTCCTTCCTTCTGCAACGTCTCCTCGCTCTCTTTCAAAAGACAACCTTGTTAAATGCAGATTATTGTTTTCATTAATAGCCCGGGATTGGCCTGCGCGCCCCTCCTCTTCGCCCAATCACTTTATTTAAATAAAATAAATAAAAAAAATACCTTCAAAGGCACCGGCAGCCCTCCATAAAGGTTATTGGGGAAGTCTGCTTAATTGTGACGAGGCCCAGTGGAACTCATTTATTCTTTGCTCTTTTTTTTTTTTTTTCTAAGCCCACCAGGGAGTGGGGAAGGTCTGGGGGGGCAGGGGGTGTGACAGATTAGCCTTTGCATTTTGGGGAGGGCTCAAAATGTCCCCTGGAGCCTCGTGGAAAACCGAAGAGTGGGATTGGGAAGCCTGGTCCCTATGCTGGGAGGAGAAGAAGGGGTGGGAATGCAGAAGGTGCACCTGTGAGAGAGAGAGAGCGAGAGAGGGAGGGAGAGAGATGATAGATAGAGATAGATAGATAGATAGATAGATAGATAGATAGATAGATAGATAGATAGATAGATAGATAGATAGACAGATAGACAGATAGAGAGAGAGAGAGAGAGAGGGAGGGAGTGGGGAGGGAGAGAAAGAGAGAGAGAGAGAGAGGGAGAGAGATGATAGATAGATAGATAGATAGACAGATAGAGAGAGGGAGGGAGAGAGAGAGGGAGGGAGAGAGATGATAGATAGATAGATAGATAGATAGAGAGAGAGAGAGAGAGAGAGAGAGAGAGAGAGGGAG
>NW_015427118.1:0-1240 GCF_001527695.2 Protobothrops mucrosquamatus | reverse complement strand
CAGAAGCCGCTCCAGACCCTCTTCCTCCCCCTCCTCCCCCTCCTCTTCCTCCCCCTCCCCTTCCTCCCCCTCCTCCTCCCGCGGAGGCTGCTGGGAAGCCCCCGGAGAAAGGCGAGCAGCCGTCGTCGGCCCCCCTGGTCCAGCGGGAGAAGAAAGCGGCCCGCCCTCCGAAGAAGAAGTACCAGAAGGCCGGCCTCTATTCGGACGTGTACAAGACCAGCGAGTAAGTTGGGCCAGCGGAGGGGGTCTCCTCCCGGGTCACGCGGCGTCCCTGGCTTCGTCCCCCGAACCCCGCTTTTCCCTCGCGGGGTTCTTCCAGACTCATAGGCCTGCCAGTACGGGGGTCCTCATTTAGCGACCGTTTGCACCAGCCAGTTTGGAGTTGACTTGGTAGTGTCTTTTTCTTTCTTTCTTTCTTTCTTTCTTTCTTTCTTTCTTTCTTTCTTTCTTTCTTTCTTTCTTTCTTTCTTTCTCTCTCTCTCTCTCTCTCTCTCTCTCTCTCTCTCTCTCTCTCTCTCTCTCTCTCTCTTTCTCTTTGTCTCTCTCTAGTTTTTTCTTTTCCTTCCTTATTGCTCTTCCTTCCTTCCTTCCTTTCTTTTTTCTTTCTTTCTTTCTTTCTTTCTCCTTTCTTTCTTTCTTTCTTTCTTTCTTTCCTCTATCTCTCTCTTTCTCTCCCTCTCCCTCACAATCTTCTTTCTTTTTCTTTCTCTTTCCTTCCTTCCTTCTCTTTCTTTTTCTTCCTCTCTCTCCTTTTTTTCTTTCTCTTTTCCTTCCTTCCTCCTTTTCCTTTCCATTCCTTCCTTTCCCTTTCCTCCTCTCTCCCTCCCTTCCCTTTACTTTTCCCCTCCCCTCCTTCCCTCCCTCTTTCCCTCTCATTCCTTCCTTCCCTCCCTCCCTCCCTCCCTCCCTCCCTTCCTTCCTTCCTTCCTAGCCCAGGGGGAACATCAAGTGTAGACACGCTCGTCTCCCGCAGTGCAGTTGGACTCAGCTTGCCGTCTCCTCTGGAGCCCACACACAAAATTCCTGAGTTGCGTCCAAGTTAAAGAGTACTCTGCTCACAAGATGCATGACTCATCCACGTTTCCTACTTGGTTTTATCGGCCCCTCCGCCCCTCTCGGCTTTCAGGGAAAGATCCAAAAGCACTCCAGAAAACAATTTATTTTCAGGAATGTTTCAGCTTGGCACAGCCCATCAATAATACTTATTCGGTGGATGACCAGCAAGCTTGAAAAGAACAAA
>NW_015427117.1:0-1240 GCF_001527695.2 Protobothrops mucrosquamatus | reverse complement strand
AGCCGGAACGCGGCGGAACCGCGTTCCGGCACCTTTTTCCGGGCCGGCCGCACCGGAAATAGCCCCTCCCGCACCGGAAATAGCCCCTCCCAAATTTTACTTGCATTCCTGTTCTCTAAAGGGGCGGTCCTAGGGTTTGATGAGGGCGTGGCCAGGTTTGAGTTCCGCCACCTTTTCTCTGAGAAAAAAAGCCCTGGTTGGGACAATCAACAGCAACAGGTTTCTTTGAAATTAACTGCAGAACTTAAATAGACAGGAATCCCCATACAAAGAACTATGGCTGCTTTTTGCTTGCGTCCAGTCTCATAAATATATTTTTATTCTCGCACACAAACTTCAGTATCAAATGAAAACTCAGTTTATCAACTCATTTTCTCTGAAAAAGTGAGTTTGTCTGAACGCCTAATAAATAGCTTCATTTATTCAGCTTCTTTCCTTTGTGTTCTGAAATAATCATTTTGGCTGGTTTTTTTTGTAAGATGGGACTTCAGGAAATATGGCACATTGAGAAAGAGCTTGTGCTGGGGGGGAAAGGCATATACTTATTTTTAAAAAATGAAAGCAGAAGTCACAGTCAAGTAAAGAAAAGCTTAAGCAATGAATAGTTGGTGATGAACACCTCTGGTAAGTTAAACCCCAGTTCACAAGGTCGGATATTTAGGAACACTCTAAATCTATCTGAACTATGCACATAAAATATGAAATAAACCTATAAAGTCAAGACAACCCCAAGGGTGCGATCAAATTATTTGTACCACATGACACAAGTAAAAAAAGCTAAAGCTTTCCTTCTACAATCATAGCCACCATTTGGACAGTTTTGATACCCAGTGCCTCTTCATGCGACATTTAACACATGTATCAGGATAAATTGAAGCTTGCGACTGTATCTACATTTGAGTAGCAAAGCTATGTTTGCCTTTGAGTAACATGAGAATTCTTCCTAAGTGTTCAAGCTCCTAAAATTTATCAACTGCCATTTTTAGTCATAACAATATTTATTCATTCTGCCACTTTCCTTCAAAATTTAATTTCCAGGTAGGGAATTTAATCGCATGTAATTAAATTAATTTTATCTATTTTCAATGAGCTGCCTTTTGATAGACAATGAAGTGGATGTTTCATATTTTATGCAACTCCTGTTTGGTGTGGCTACAGGTCTCCAAAGATTTACAATTCTGCCACGTCAAAATAAATAGACTTTAAAATTCAGCATTCAGATTTTTCAATGGCATCAATG
>NW_015427116.1:0-1240 GCF_001527695.2 Protobothrops mucrosquamatus | reverse complement strand
CAATGCATACAAACGTCTTTTAAATTTTCATTTGTCTGAAATGGTATAGGTTCTTCTGCTTGAGCAGAGGGCTGGACTAGAAGATCTCCAAGGTCCCCTCCAGCTCTATTCTATTCTATTCTATTCTAATTTTCTAATTCTAATCTAAAATGCTTAATCCAAAGGCAATAAGGAAAACCCAGTTTCTTCTAAAATATAGAGATTGAGGCATGACTATATAGAGAAATAGGCATAACTCATTGCTCTTGGCTGATGATCACAGATAATAATTTTGAACCATGTACTGTCTTCATGTGAAAAAATCAGGAACAAATACATCATTTAATTTTTTCTAGGGCTGCAAAGCAAATCTTTGATATACATTTGTGTAAGGTGAAAACAAGATATGACTTATTAGATATACTTGTTCATAAGATATTGAAGATATATTTTAATAAAAAGCTAAAAAGATGAAAATACATTTACTTAACTTTTCCCCCATGTTTCCTCCCCCCTTTTTTTACTAAATGTATTCATCAGCTGTTCTTCTTGCTGTGAAGCTCCAGATGCATATCTAATTTGCTCCCATTTGGAACAGTTTACTCATGTAATTTTATAAACATATAATTAAGCTGCGAAAATATCAGTTCTAAAGCAAAGTTGTGATACATTGCATTAAATAACAATGAATAATATGGAACATGGTTGAGCAACCTTTTGTCCCAAATACCTGTATCTAAGTGTGCCCTCTTGCAATGTCATATGAATCACTGATGGCAGGAACCACAGATATACTAAAGCTAGTGTAACTTTCTGCTTAAATATGTGAGTTCTGTATTTGGAAGTTTCTCATTCAAATCTTGCCAAGGCATGTACAGTAGTGGCCAAAATTGTGGAAACTTTTTGGGAAAAGTGTATTTTTGAGGTTTGATAGCTAATAACACCACTTTTTCTTTTGGAGTAGTACCGTAAAATTATATATAATTTTAATTTATAATTATAAAGATAATTTAATCAAGAATGTAATGCAACATAGTTTGTTCAATTATCTGTACTGTATTTTATGAAAAGTTATAGCCAAATAACCAGAAAAAGGAAGCACAACTTGCTTAGGTTGATATCAGGTAGCTTTCCTTCATCTGATTGTAGCCAATGAGCATGAGTGTTTAGAGAGCCAATCAGGTGTCATCTTGTTTTGGCAATGAGCCAATCAGATCACAGTAGGATTCAGTTATTGATGTCATGTATTGAAGCTGAGAGG
>NW_015427115.1:0-1240 GCF_001527695.2 Protobothrops mucrosquamatus | reverse complement strand
AAGGACCTCCCTGCGATTCCGTCTGGATGAAAATGGCAATTACATGATCAAACCTTATTATGGAACTGGACGACGACTACGCAGGGAACTGGGCCAAGAAATAATTGGGTGAGTTTTACGTAGGCGGGTAGAGAAAAAGAAGAGTTTTGAGAGTAAGATAAAGTAAGCTTATTTTATTATGTACTATAGGGCTCCCATACTTATCAGCTGCCTTGGTCAATGATGTTCAAAATTATGATGGCACTGAAAAAATAACTTTACAACCAGTGCCCACAATTGTGACCTTCACAATGTTTCTCAGTCATGTGATAGTCATTATAGTCAATATGCTTTGTCCTGTGCCTGACTTGTTCTCCTTACCACCTTGCAGAGGAGAGGGATTGGAGAGGAGCAGATTACAAGAGAATAAGAAAGCTTACCATGAGGAATAAACATCAAAAGGAGTGCAATTGGGGCTGGAAGCCATGTGGGTTAAGCCTGCAGCCCAGTGTATCCCCTATGGTGTGCCTGCTTGCTCTCTTGTAATCCCTTCCTCTCCAATTTCTTCCCTCTAGGATGAGGGGAAGAAAAAAAAAGTCAGACACGAGAGAGTGGCTACAGAAATTACTGATCTTTTCCCGCCATCTCAGAGCAGAGAGATTGAAGAGGAAGGGATCACATGACAATAAGCATAATGTTGAATTACACTGGGCTCTTTGTATAGTGTGCTGCTAACTCCCAGCCCTGAAGCACTCCTTTCAATGTGTATTTCCCCTGCTTGCTCTCCTATAATCCCTTCTTGTCCAATGAGCCTAAATACAAGCTTTAATTCTCTTTAATTCCTTTTAATTATCCTAGCTCTGGGATAATTCCAAAGGCAGGGGAGCAGGGAAAAGGAAAGCAGAGTTGTGGTCACATGGTTTCCCACTTAGCACTGCTTTGCTCCATGACAGAGCTACCAGTCCCCTGTAAAATCTGACGGTTAATAACTGTGCTTTATTTTTTAAACCACATTAAAACAAGCTTCTTAGAGAGTGCTAGATTCCCATTTGTGGTTACTAAACAAATGTTATGTTATGTTATGTTAATTTTAATTTGTATACCGCCCTTCTCCCATAGGACTCAGGGCGGTTCACAGCATATTAAAAAACAAATAATATACACAAAATACAAAAATACAGAAATACAAAAATAAAAACCCCAATAAAAGCCGAATTAAAAACCAAATATTGCCAGCTGTGTTTCCGATTAAAATTACTTT
>NW_015427114.1:0-1240 GCF_001527695.2 Protobothrops mucrosquamatus | reverse complement strand
TATTTCCCTCCATGGGGCTGAAGGATTTGCCACTGTTTGTAACAGTCCAGGCGATTTCCCTTGCAACCTCTTTGCCATTGCACACTTTGGGCAGCTGGCCACATAACTTTCTATGTCCTTTTTTATGGATGGCCACCAAAATTGCCGTTTAGTTAAGTGTAATGTTTTTACAAATCCAAAATGCCCTGCTGATTTTGTGGCATGGCAAAGTTGCATGAATGTGGCTCTCTGGGTTGTTGGTATATATAACTTTTCTCCTACCCAAGGAAATCCATTTCTCATTGTGCACATATGTTTGTTTTTCAGGAACCATTCGTCTGTTTCCAAACTTTTCCGGAATTCAATTCCAGTTTGGCTGCTCAGTTGTGGTTTTAACTTAGCTTGGGCTCTGGTGGTTACTGGCGCTGCCAGTTGGGATTCTGCCATCATCGGTTTAGAGTCTGTGGTTCGCGTGCTGTTATATTGGGGCATGTGAGATAGTGCCTCTGCCAGGAAATTCTTTCTCCCCGGCAAATGTTTGAGCTTAAATTGGAACTGGTGGAAATGCTGGGACCAGCGGGCTTGCTTGGGGTTGAGCTTCCTGGGTGTTTTCAGGGCTTCCAAATTCTTGTGATCAGTCCACACCTGGAAGGGAATTTTGTTGCCTTCTAGGAACTGGCGCCACGCGAGTAATGACCAATGTATCCCGTATGCCTCTTTCTCCCATACGGGCCAGCGCTGTTCTGTTTCCGTGAGTTTCTTGGATGTATACGCACAGGGTTGCAATACCCCTTCATTGTTTTCTTGTAATAGTATAGCCCCCACTGCCACATCACTTGCATCCGCTTGTATTACGAAGGGCTTATCCATGTCTGGGTGCCTCAGTACTGATTCGGCAGAAAAAAGTCTCTTTAATCTCTCAAACGCGCTTGGCACTCCATTGTCCATTTTAGTGGTTGGCTAGGTTTTACTGAGGATGCTCCCTTCGTTTTTAATAAGTTAGTGAGGGGCAGGGCTATTTGAGCAAATGAGGGGATGAATTGACGGTAAAAGTTTGCAAAACCCAGGAAACTTTGTAGTTGCTTTCTTGTGCGGGGTGGTGCCCAGTCTAATACTGCCCTGACCTTCTCTGGGTCCATTTCAATGCCTTGTGGGGATATGCGATAACCTAGGTAGTCTATCTTTTCCTGGTGGAATTCGCATTTCGAGAGTTTGGCATATAGGTGGGCGGCTCGCAGTTTCTTTAAAACCGCTCTGACTA
>NW_015427113.1:0-1240 GCF_001527695.2 Protobothrops mucrosquamatus | reverse complement strand
CCTCAAGGGCGAAGGGTCTATGGAAAGCTACTCCAGATGTTGGCAATCTTCTGGTTCCCCAAGCGTCGAAAGCTATGCCCCAACCCAGTTTATGGAACCGTTTGCACTCAGGACCCTTCCCACTTCTAGAATGTTATGGAGGACCCCCAAAGATCTGGGGGGGTCTACCAATATTTACGGCATTAAATTTTTCCTTCCTTCTTCCTTCCTTCCTCCCTCCCTCTTCCTTCCTCCCTCTCCCTGTCTCCTTCCCTCCTTCTCCTTCCTTCCTCTCTCCCTCCCTCTCCTTCCTTCCTCTCTCCCTGCCTCCTTCTCTTTGTCCATCATTCTCTCGCTCCCTTTTCATCCCTCCCTCCCTCTCTTTCCCTCCCTCCCTCCCCTCCTCTCCCCTTCTTCCTTCCTTCCTTCCATTCCCTTCCCTCCCTCCTCCCCTTCCTTCCTTCCTTCCTTTCTTCCTTCCTTCCTTCCTTCCTCCCTCTTCATCCCTTCCTCTCTCTCTTTCCCTCCCTCCCTCCCTCTCTTAGGAGCTACAAGATGCGCTTCAACAGCATCTCTCAGTCCGATCCCTCGGTGGCCTTCTGGAAGAAGAAGCGCAGAGAGTCCAGCAACACGGACAGTGCCGGCGCCCTGGGCACCCTCAGGTGGGCTCCGGGACAGAATATAGAATTAAAAGAATAGAAATAACATTGTAGAATAGAACCGAATAGAACCGAATAGAGTAGAGTAGAATTAAGGAATAGGATAGGATAGGATAGGATAGAATAGAATATAGAAGAGAGAATATAGAATACAATATAGAATAGAAGAATCGAAGAGAATAGGATAGAATAATAAAACAATATGGAATAGAATAGAATAGAATAGAGAATAGAATAGAATCGGAATAGAATAGAATAGAATTAGAATAGAATAGAATTAGAATTAGAATAGAATAGAATTAGAATTAGAATAGAATAGAATAGAATAGAATAGAATAGAATAGAATAAAGAATAGAATAGAATAGAATAGAATAGAATAAAGAATAGAATAGAATAGAATAGAATAGAATAGAATAAAGAATAGAATAGAATAGAATAGAATAGAATAGAATAGAATAGAATAGAATTAAGGAATAGGATAGAATAGAATAGAACCGAATAGAACCGAATAGAGTAGAGTAGAGTAGAGACGAGTAGAGTAGAGTAGAGTAGAATTAAGGAATAGAATAGAATAGAATAGAATAGAATAGAATAGAATAGA
>NW_015427111.1:0-1240 GCF_001527695.2 Protobothrops mucrosquamatus | reverse complement strand
CTTTCCTCCCTCCCTCCCTCCCTCCCTTCCTTTCCTTCCTTTCCTTCCACTCCTTTCCCCAATTTCACTCCCTCACATTGCTTTTCTGGACCATCTGTGTTTCTGATCCACCTCTAGTGGCTGTGAGTTCCACCAGCACTATGAGCCAAACAAAGACAGAGCTCTTGATGACCAGGAAACTCTCCCCCCCCCTACTCTTCATTGGAAAAACAAGGAGATAATCCTGATGTGTACATACTCGGTGCCTGATTAGGAAACTGCCCCCCTCAAAAAAATAATCAATTAATTAAAGAACAATGGGATTTTCCTCCCATGACAATTCCCCCTCCCCACTTTTTTGGGGCCCCCATAAGCCAACACAATGTGACCTTGTCAGTCTGGATTACTTTCCTAATGTTAAGCTTGTTTCTGCATAATTTGGCTCAGTCTAGGGGGAGAACGGAGGGTGGGGGTGGATGGGGGGGTTTCGATCTAATTAATCCAGATGACCCGACGTCTTTCTTATTGCAGCGAAAGACAAACATCTAGCGGGAGACAAATTGCCTTCAAATCAATCAGGGAGATAATTTGGGGGCCCCATCTCGTTTGTTTAGGATCAATTTTAATAAGCTGGAATTGAGGTGACAACCAGCCAATCGGGAAAGGAGTTTCGACAGCCCTTTGGACACCGGATTGACAGGTGCCCTGGAAACTTTTATTCAAAAAAAGAAAAAAAAAAGAGGGTCCTTTGGGATGGAGTGGGACAATTAAGAGATTGCTGTCCAGCCCAGTCAGGAAAGGGGCAATTTCGAATAGCCGATCAGGTGTGTTTGGATCACAGCTCACCCGTGGTCGGTCTTGGTTCAGAGACCGGGGTGAGGTTTGAAATGGTGGGGAGAAATGGGAAAAGTTATTCTGGAAAGACATAAACACATGTATACACACACAGAGAGAGACAGACAGACAGACACACAGACACACACACACACACACACACACACATATATCTGCCTGTCATCTGTCTGTATCTATTGTCTATGTATCATCTATCTCTATCATATCTATCTATCTATCTATCTATCTATCTATCTATCTATCTATCTATAATGTATCATCTATCTCTATCATCTATCCATCTGTTTATCAAGTATCTCTATCTTTCTATCAAGTTCCTCTCTATTCTATCTATCTATCTATCTATCTATCTATCTATCTATCTATCTATCTATCTATCTATCTATCTATCTATCTATCTATCTAT
>NW_015427110.1:0-1240 GCF_001527695.2 Protobothrops mucrosquamatus | reverse complement strand
AAACCTTATTATATCCAATACCAGACACATTGCTTTCTGCCTTAGCAAAAACATGACTTCCTATTTTTATCATCAAGCATAACTTCTTTTAGAAAAGTCAAAATCTCTTGACTTTAAAATATCCAGGATTCAACTCCTGGAATCAGAAGCTTCATTTGGATATCTGTATCTATCCAATATTATCATTAGGGCTCTAGTTTCTTCTTCAGAGGTGTGAATCCACTCTCTGCCATTTACTATCCCATAATTTAGAGGATTTCCAGATGCTTACGGAGCCATCCAATTTGTTCAGGAAAAGCTCCTATAGATTTATGGGATTTTTTTAAAAAAAAAGAAGATTAAAACTAGGTAAAACCAAGTTAAATGAAAGGTAGGAAAGAAAACAAACAAAAAGCAGAGAGAAAGAAAGAAAAAAGGAGAGAGAGAGAGAGAGAGAAGAAGGAAGAAAAAATAGAGGAAAGAAGAAAGAAAGAAAGAAAGGAAGGAAGGAAGGAAGGAAGGAAGGAAGGAAGGAAGGAAGGAAGGAAGGAAGGAAGGAAGATGGAGGGAATGGAAAGAAAGAGAAAGAAGGAGCATCAGTTTTTCTTTACAGTAATGATTCATTTAAAAGAACTTCCTGTGTAGATTGGAAGGGCAAAAATAAAGGACTAAAACTTACTTGGCATGACAACCAGCCTAGTCCCACTTCCAAAGATGACCTTAGCGAGGTTGTTATACACAGTGCTTTCTGCCTTGACAAAAACATGTCTTCCTATTTCTACTAGCAATTTGAACTCCCTTTTGAAAAGCTACAGCTCTAGACGTTAGGGTTAAGATTCTCCAAAGCACCTGAAGGCAGGACAAGAAGCAATGAATGGAAACTAATTAAGGAGAGAACCAACCTAGAACTAAGGAGAAACTTTGTGACAATTAGAACGATTAATCAGTGGAACGATCTGCCTCCAGAAATTGTGGATGCTCCAATACTGGAGGTTTTTAAGAAAAGATTGGACAACCATTTGTCTGAAAGTTTATAGGGTTTCCTGTTTGAGCAGAGGGTTCTACTAGAAGATCTCCAATGTCCCGTCCAACTCTGTTATTCTGTTATTCAGTTAATAACTTACTTGGTATTATGACCAGCCTAGTCCCACTTCCAAAGAAGACCTTATAGTTGCTACCATCATACACAGTGCTTTCTGCCTTAGCAAAAACATGACTTTCTATTTCTATCAGTAATCATACCTGCCTTTAGAAAAGCTAA
>NW_015427109.1:0-1240 GCF_001527695.2 Protobothrops mucrosquamatus | reverse complement strand
GAGGATATACGAGAGAAGGCTAAATGAGCCAAGCAGAAAGCACTTGGAGGAAATACGAGAGAAGGGTGAATGAGCAAGTGAAAGCGCTTGGAGGTAATGTGAAAGAAGGTTGAATGAGCCAAGCAGAAAGCGCTTGGAGAAAATGTGAGCGAAAGGTGAATAAGCCAATCAGAAAGCTCTTCGAGGAAATGCAAAAGAAGTGTGAATTAGCCAAGCAGAAAGAGATTGGAGGTAATGCAAGAAAAGGCTGACCCAAGCAGAAATAGTTCGGAGGAAATGCAAGAGAAGGCTGAATTGGCCAAGCAGAAAGCGTTTGGAGGAAATGCGAGAGAAGGGTGAATGAGCGAAGCAGAAAGCGCTTGGAGAAAATGCGAGAAAAGGTTGAGCCAAGCAGAAAGAGTTTGGAGAAAATGAGAGAGAAGGCTAATCCAAGAAGAAAGCGCTTGGAGGAAATGCGAAAGAAGGCTGAATGGGCCAAGCAGAAAGCGTTTGGAGGAAATGCGAGAGAAGGGTGAATGAGCGGAGCAGAAAGCGCTTGGAGTCAATGCGAGAGAAGGCTAATCCAAGAAGAAAGCGCTTGGGGGAAATGTGAAAGAAGGGTGAATGAGCCAAGCAGAAAGAACTTGGAGTAAATGCGAGAGAAGGCTGAATAAGCCAAGCAGAAAGCGCTTGGAGGTAATGCAAGAAAAGGCTGAGCCAAGAAGAAAGAGTTCGGAGGAAATGCAAGAGAAGTCTGAATGGGACAAGCAGAAAGCGCTTGGAGAAAATGCGAGAAATGGTTGAGTCAAGCAGAAAGAGTTTGTAGAAAACGCAAGAGAAGTTTGAATGAGCCAAGCAGAAAGCTCTTGGAGGAAATGCGAGAGAAGGCTGAATGGGCCCAGCAGAAAGCGTTTGGAGGAAATGCGAGAGAAGGGTGAATGAGCCAAGCAGAAAGAGTTTGGAGCAAATGCGAGAGAAGGGTGAATGAGCCAAGCAGAAAGCTCTTGGAGGAAATGCGAGAGAAGGCTGAGCCAAGAAGAAAGCGCTTGAAGGAAATGCGAGAGAAGGGTGAATGAGCCAAGCAGAAAGCTCTTGGAGGAAATGCGAGAGATGGGTGAATGAACCAAGCAGAAAGCGCTTGGAGGAAATGCGAGACAAGGGTGAAAGAGCAAAGCAGAAATCGCTTGGAGGAAATGCGAGAGAAGGTGAATGAGCCAAGCAGAAAGCGCTTGGAGGAAATGAGAGAGAAGGGTGAATGAGC
>NW_015427108.1:0-1240 GCF_001527695.2 Protobothrops mucrosquamatus | reverse complement strand
GCTTTTCTTGCAGACGTTTCATGACCCAGCTAGGGAACATCATCAGGGCTAGAAGGGAGAAGGAGAAGGAAGGAAGGAAGGAAGGAAGGAAGGAAGGAAGGAAGGAAGGAAGGAAGGAAGGAAGGAAGGAAGGAAGGAAGGAAGGAAGGAAGGAAGGACTGGGGGGTCCCTGATGCCCTCTGAGCTGGGTGGTTTTCTTGCAGACGTTTCATGACCCAGCTAGGGAACCTCATCAGTGCTAGAAGGGAGGGGGGTTTGCAGAGAGGAGGAGGAGGAGGACTGTACTGGGAGGGAGTGGGGTGATGATGTGCCCTAGGTGGGTCATGAAACGTCTACAAGAAAGCCCCCCAGCTCAGAGAGCTCCCAGGTCCCCAGAGATCGCAGAGGTCCGGTGTGCTGCTGTGTGTGTTTCGCAGTGGCCGGCCTGCAGACCGGGGAAGGCAGAGGGCGAGGGAGCCAGGGGGAGGCTGGCAGGAAGAGGCATCGCCCACCTGTGGAATTCCTCGGCCGCTAATCCGATGTCTCCAACATTCAGGATCCGGCCTCCCAGATCACCCCCCCCCAAAAAAAAACCCAGCTCTGAACCTCAGCTGGGTCTCTTCTCAACCCAGAGGCTCGGCTGGGAAGGGGACCCCGGCCGTCCCAGAAAAAGAGGGACCCCCCCGGCGCTCTGGGTGGGCGAGGGGATGGGTGTCCCCCTTGCAGGCCCAGAGCCTGGCACCCTGGCAGGAGGGAGGCCGGGCCGGCCGGCCGGCAGCTGGGAAAGCTAATTCAGAGGCCGTGATTAATGGGGAGGGTCCTCTGGCCTGGGGGGGGACGGACGCCGCCTTGGGCGCAGGAGGGAGCAGCTGCCTCCCTTCGGGAAAGTCTCCTCCTGATTGAATTACCGGGGAGCAGGCGCCCGTCCTCCTCCTCGGCTCGGCTGCCTTCCCGGTCGCACGGGGACCAGCTGCCCTCAGCCCCCCTCTCGGCCGGAGCTGGTGGCACCTCCCACCGGGGTTGGCCTGCCGGGGGGCTGGGGGGAGCAGAGGCAGGCTGGGGGTCCTGGGTGCCGGTCTGCCTCTGGGCCCCCTGAGCCCCCCCACCCTTCCTCCTTCCTCCCTTCCTTCCCTTCCTCCTTCCCTCCCTCTCCTTCCTTCCTTTCCTTCCTTCCTTCTTTCCTTTTCCTTCCTTCCTTCCTCCTTTTCCCTTCCTCCCTCCCTCCCTCCCTTTTTCCTTCCTTCCTCCTTCCTTCCTTCCT
>NW_015427107.1:0-1240 GCF_001527695.2 Protobothrops mucrosquamatus | reverse complement strand
ACATTTTGAATATTCCACCAAATTTTAATCCAAAATGCTTTTATTTCCCTACATGTCCACCAAATATGAAAATAAGTTGCATCTAAATTTCCACATCTCCAACACTTAGGTTGTAAATTAGGATACATGCACGACAATTTTTGAGGATCCAAATGCCACCTATAAAACATTTTATAAAAATTTTCTCTTAAATTTTGAGTAAATTTCACATTTCTACCCAAATTGTTTCCCATGTATCCAACGAAATCGGTTCTTGAATATTTTGAGCCCATTTTATCATACAATCCTTAATCAATTCCGTTTCTGAATCCAATTCTATCAAAGCATTATAAATTCTTTTAATATGAGCTTGAGATTGATCTTTAATCTGTTTAATCAAATTTTCAAAGTAATACCAACTTTTTGATCCAAACGCCACCTCATTAACAATTGATTGTAATGAAACCAAGAATATTCAATATTTTCAAATCTACTAAAGATTTAATTTGCCAGTCTCGTCCTACCGGACGAAGTAGTTCCTTATAAGAAACTTTATCCAAATTAACTCCCCTAGATATCCCCTCTATTACCTGTCCTGGAATTGCCCAGATAGGAATTTTATAATTTAGTTTATAATAATATTTCTTTCAAACTCTTAATAAGGCACTTCTTAAAATATGAGCCTTAAAATTTTTATCTACCTTTTTATCATAAATTAAATATGCCTGCCAACCAAATAACAAATCCCATCCTTCAAGAAAGAGTATATTTCTATTTGTTAAATTTAACCAATCACTAATCAGTGTCAAAACCACCGCATCATAATACAATTTTAAGTTCGGGACTTTAAGTCCTCCTCGTTCCCGTACGTCTTGTATAATCTTAAACTTAACTCTTGGCTTCTTGCCCGCCCAAATAAACTTATTAATACCCTTTTGCCAATCCTCTAAATTAACATCTTTTTTTAAAATAGGAATCATTTGAAACAAAAAAAGAAATTTTGGAAGAATATTCATTTTTACCGCTGAAATTCTCCCCAGCAAAGATAATTGTAATTTTTTGCAGTCATTTAAATCCTTTTGCACCTTTACCCATAAAGTTTCATAATTATTTTTATACAATTTAGCATTAGAAGCTGTAATATAAACTCCCAAATATTTTACCTTTTTAACCATTTCAAAACCTGTGAGCGTAACTAAAATATCTTTATCATTCATAGACATATTTTTCGGTAATATTTTAGTCTTATTGCTATTTACCT
>NW_015427106.1:0-1240 GCF_001527695.2 Protobothrops mucrosquamatus | reverse complement strand
ATGATAGGCTCAAGATCCAGAGGGATCTTTGACAGACTTGAACACTGGGCCCTATCTAACAAAATGAAATTCAATATAGAGAAAAGTAAAGTCTTACATTTAGGCAAGAAAAACCAAAAGTACACATATAGATTGGGTGAAACCAGGCTTAACAGCAGTAACTGTGACAGGGATCTTGGACTCTTAGTGGGCAATCAGTTAAATATGAGTCAACAGTGTGAAGCGGCAGCCAAAAAAGCCAATGCAATCTTAAGTTGCATTAATAGAGGGATTCAATCAAGATCACGCGAGGTACTAATACCACTCTATAAAGCCTTAGTAAGACCACACCTAGAATACTGCAACCAATTTTGGTCTCCGCACTATAAAAAAGATGTTGAGACTCTAGAAAAAGTGCAGAGAAGAGCAACAAAGATGATTAGGGGACTGGAGGCTAAAACATATGAAGAATGGTTACAGGAACTGGGCATGGCTGGTCTAGAGAAGAAAAGGGCCAGGGGAGACATGATAGCAGTGTTCTAATATCTGAGGGGCTGTCACAGAGAGGAGTGGGTCAACCTATTTTCCAAAGCACCTGAAGGCCAGACAAGGAATAACAGATGGAAACTGATCAAGGAGAGATTCAACCTGGAAATAAGGAGAAATTGTCTGACAGCGAGACCAATCAACCAATGGAACAGTTTGCCTTCAGATGCTGTGGGAGTTTCATCACTGGAAACTTTCAAGAAGAGAACTGGACCGCCATCTGTCAGAAATGGTGGGTCTCCTGCTTGGGCAGGGGGTTGGACTAGATGACCTACAAGTTCTCTTCCAACCCTTTTCATCAGGCTCGCCTGATACGCCAGTTGCGCCCCTTTCTGGATCGTGACGCTCTACGCACGGTCACTCAAGCCCTCGTTGTTTCCCGCCTGGACTATTGCAACGCTCTCTACATGGGGCTCCCCTTGAGGTGCACCTGGAGGCTCCAGCTAGTTCAGAATGCGGCCGCGTGGGGGATTTTGGGGGCCTCTAGATACTCCCATGTAACACCTCTCCTGCGCAAGCTGCACTGGCTGCCGGTGGCCTTCCGGGTGCGCTTCAAGGTGTTAGTAACAACCTTTAAAGCGCTCCGTGGCAATGGACCTAGGTATTTGCAAGACCGCCTCCTACCAAACACCTCCCTTCGACCAGTCCGCTCCCACAGAGAGGGCCTCCTTAGGGTGCCGTCGGCCAGACAATGCCGGCTGGCGACCCCCAGGGG
>NW_015427105.1:0-1241 GCF_001527695.2 Protobothrops mucrosquamatus | reverse complement strand
CTAAGGGTTATTTTAATTTGGTTTAAAAGAAATTTTTTGAATTTTCGGCCTTAGAATAATATTTCATTTTAATTAATATTTTAAATTTTGTATTTCTGTATTCAAGTATTTGTTTTTAAATGGTTGTAAGCCGCCCTGAGTCCGCAGGGAGAAGGGCGGGGTAGAAATACAAGAAATAAATAAATAAATAAATAAATAATGTTTCTCAATCCAATATAAACCTATGCTTGTGGCCTCAATCGACTTCTGGCCTTTCTGAATCGGTGAATTCAGAAAGCAAATAAAGTAACATGCAGTTGAAATGAAATGTTAATTTAACTAAAAATATTTTATCCATTTTTTTTAAAAAAAGAGTTTTAATCCATTTTAATAAGCATTTTAAATGCTTTCTGTTAATTATTGTAAAAATGATCTTAATCTCTGGAAGGAGTAGTCCACCACATTTCCAATATAGCTTCAGATACCTTTGACATGTCCCATACACCCTAAAACCATTCTTCCAATGTCAGATCAAGATGAAAAACATTACAAACAATGCTATGGGAGAGTGAAAGAGTACTCAGAATTGCTACCACTAAAAGATGTGAGTGTGTGTATTCACACACCACACTAAATCATAAGTAATATAAACGTAGTATTTTCTCTGAACTTACCCACAGAGGTTTATAAACCATGATTTATGGCCTAAGTTGTATGAACAAATTTATTTAAACATAATTGAGCATTTTCAATTTTACTGAGAAGTGTGATCTGCGTGTGCATGTGCAGAATTAACTCTTCTCAGGAAACACTATTTCAGGGTTGTTCTGGTTATGAACTTACCTTTAAACTTCTGAGCAAGTTCTATCAAGTGCCTGAAAAAGTCTAATAAGAGAAGGCTTGTATAGTTTTATTCCAAGAATCCTTCCTCTGTTTACTTGCTAGCTTCCCTTTTATTATACTGCAACCACTGCTAACTCTTAGATGAATTACATTAAAGCCACAGGAGCTTTTAGATACTTCCCAAAAGGCAGATTGTTTTTACAGTCCCCTTTCCCTTAAGAGTCCCCTTTCCCTTAAGAAAATGATCAAGTCCAAAGGAAATACATAGAGAGAAAAAATACAAATGTAAGTTGTAAACTCTCCATGTTTGAACAGGCTATTAAATGTCCTCTGTGTTTCTGGTAAGCAACCGTAGACATGCCAATTCTTCTTGACCACTCAATTACTTTTGTTACTATAATATAATCCTTGGTATTTTG
>NW_015427104.1:0-1241 GCF_001527695.2 Protobothrops mucrosquamatus | reverse complement strand
ATAATAATAATAATAATAATAATAATAATAATAATAATAATAATAATAATAATAATAATAATAATAATAATAATAATAATAATAATAATAATAATAATAATAATGCAGCTGTACAACATGGATGAATATATTTACACATGAGACAGTACTGTGAAAATTAGGTGTTCAGCAAAGTGATGGCATAAGGGAAAACACTGTCCCTGTGTCTAATTGTTTAGGCATGTGATGCCCTATAGTGCCATCCAAAAGGGAGGAGTTGAAACAGTTTATGTTCTGGATGGCTGTAGATATCTTCTCAGTCCTCCTTTTGACACCCCCCCCCCAATCTACAGGTCTTCTATGGAAGGCAGGCTGGTTGCAATTATTTTTTCTGCGGTCCTAACTATCTGTTGGAGCCTGTAGTTTGATGTTTTCAGTTGCATACCTTGGTGTTTGTGCCAAGTCAATGTTACATGAACATCCATTTTCTTGTTCATTTCTCAAAATTTACACTTTTTTATGTACACATTTGTTTGTTAATAATTATGTCTTGCGAGTTGTAGGGGTTTTCTCTCCTCCATTGATCTTTTTTTTAGCATCTTCTTTGTGAAAATATCTATTTAATTTTGAAGCCAAAAGGGAGAAGCTTGGGTTTATTTATTGATTTATTCTTCTATTTTTCTCACACTTTTAATAAGCTGCTTATAATCAAGTGATTTCTTATCCTTGTCATGCTTTATTTCATATCAAGTCTGTTGTTTATGTGGGCCTCCTGTGGTTCTTGTTCCTTCTGAAGATGCAATCCAGCTATATTCAGTCTGTGAGGGAGATCAAGCAGTTGGCCTCATAGTATCTCTCTCTCTCTCTCTCTCTCTCTCTCTCTCTCTCTCTCTCTCTCTCTCTCTCTCTCTCTCTCTCTCTCTCTCATCAATCTATCATCTATCTATCTCTATCATCTGTCTGTCTGTCTGTCTGTCTATCCATCCATCCATCCATCCATCCATCCATCCATCCATCCATCCATCCATCCATCCATCCATGGTGGTGGGACAAATATTGCTTCTCAGCTTGCCAATGAACTTGGGGGAGGAGAACGCTTTGGAATGCAGACTTCAAATATTAAGAAGCCAGACCATGAGACTCAAGGACGTTACATCAGGTGTCTGGCTAGACACATAAATACTTTCTCATAACAATATTTTCCCACATGATTGGGCAACATGACCTGACCCAGAGGGAGGAGGGAGAATTCAATGGTTTTA
>NW_015427103.1:0-1241 GCF_001527695.2 Protobothrops mucrosquamatus | reverse complement strand
AAACTTCCAGTGTTGGAGCATTCACCGCTTCTGGAGGCAGGTTGTTCCACTGGTTAATTGTTCTAACTGTCAGGAAGTTTCTCCTTAGTTCTAGGTTGCTTCTCTCCTTGATTAGTTTCCACCCGTTGCTTCTTGTCCTGCCTTCAGGCGCCTTGGAAAATAGCTTGACTTCCTCTTCTTTGTGGCAGCCCCTGAGATATTGGAATACTGCTATCATGTCCCCCCTCGTCCTTCTCTTCATTAAACTAGACATACCCAATTCTAGCAGCCTTTCCTTATATGCTTTAGCCTCCAGTCCCCTAATCATCTTTGTTGCTCTTCTCTGTACTCTTTCTAGAGTCTCAACGTCTTTTTTACATCGTGGTGACCAAAACTGGATGCAGTATTCCAAGTGTGGCCTTACTAAGGCATTGTAAAGTGGTATTAATACTTCACGTGATCTTGTTAATACTTCACGTGACAGAGGTGGGAATTTTAGAAAACAAAAAGCAATTCAGAAAGTGACATATGGACGTAATGGAATCAAGGAAAGAAATGTTAATCCTCACATTAATTAACAGTAAGATAAACAGGGATGTCATATCTGGGCCACCGTAATCTGGAAGACCAGTGGAATTAGAGACAGTTGTGGGATTCAGCCGGTTCGCACCATTTTGGCAGAACCGGTAGCTAATTTTTTGTTGCCCAGGCCCAGAATGGACTTCCAGATGCGGCATTCACACAGAGAACCGGTTGTTCACATATTTAAATCCCACCACTGGTTAGAGATCTCTGTATTCCTTGCTACTTCAACTTATGATAGTAATAGAGCCTGGAATTCCCATCTTAAGTCACTGATGGTCATAAGTGTTTTTTTTTCCCCTTCATCAGTAGACATTAAGATTTTTTTGTAAAGTTATAGCACAAAAATAGTCTAATTGCAGATTTACAATAGAGGAGGAAATCACCAGAAGAGGTGAATTTGTTGTTGTTGTTGTTTTTGTTTTGGGGCAATTGCATGGGATCTTAAGATACCTTCCAAAATGGAGAGTGATCATTTTGGCTTTGCCTCCTTGAAAAATGTTGGGGGTCACATCCAGGTTCATCAATGGCCAATTTCAAATTAGTAGCACAGATGGCCTTTCAGTAACCAATAACATTTTGAAGCTTTGTAAGAATAAAAACTTTATTTGTGACTCAGTTGAACTAAAGGGGCAATACTGTACGCAATTAACAAGTCTACTTCAGAAATGTTAGATGTT
>NW_015427102.1:0-1241 GCF_001527695.2 Protobothrops mucrosquamatus | reverse complement strand
CCAAAAGACCCCCATGCAGCTCCCCAAGACCACCTGAAAGGGAGGGGCTCAAGCCTCCTTCACTAAAGGGGGAGTTTGGAGGAGCAACTCAGACACCCCCCAATGTCCCTCCCAATAGAAGCGGAGGAGGGAGGGGAAGATTTTCAGTCTTGGGGGCTGCAACTTCAGGGGGGGTGTTTCATGCCAGGACTGGAGGGGGGGTGTGGACTTCCTTTTGTGCCCCCCCCCATGACTCTCAGTGCGAGTCTCCCTTTTTCACTGTGCCTGGAAGGGTTGGACTAGATGCCCCTTTAAGCTCCCTTAAGGGAGAGCCTTCCTGGGGCTGCTGAAAGAACCCCGTTGTAGGCAGGAGATGGGGGGGGTCCTTTCCCTCCCCCCCATTGAGGGAGGGCTGCTCAATTTTGACCTAGATGGCTTGGGGGTCTGGGGATCTTGGGGAGAAGGGAACCCCCAGATTCCCTAGTTATCCCCCAAATTTTCTCCTCCCCCCCCACAACTTCCCTCCTACTAGCTCTTTGCGTGATTTGGGGGTTCAGCCCTCTTTCCTATCACCCTGGAGCCCCCCAAGAGCCATCTCAAAGGGAAGGGGTCCAGCCCCCCTCACAAAAGTGATAGTTCTGGGTAGACATTTTAGGGGAGCAATTCAGACCCACCCCAATATCTTCTCCCTCAGTTCACCCCTCCCCTCCAGGTCCCGAGTCAGCAATGGGGGAATGTGGGGTGGGGGTTCTCCGTCCCTTCCCCAAATTCAGAGTCTCCCCCAAGAAGAAAAGGAAGCTCAACTCTTCCCTCAACTTGAAAAAAAAATGGAGAGTCAGAAGAAAAACTGAAATTGCAAAAAAACTTTTTGGTGGCCTTTGTGGATTCAGGTCTGAAAGTGCCTCAGTTTCCCCCTTTCGCTTTCGCTTTCCGTCTCCTTCCTCTTTCGGTGCAAGAAACCTCGGGGCTCAGGCGCTAATTCGGGGTGCGCAAGGTCCCCCTCCCACCCAGCCACGGGGGGGGGCAGAGAGGGACCCAGCTGTCTCTTATCCCACCTAGGTTACCTTCCCGCGACCCCTCTCCGTCCTCCTGACGGAGGGGGCGGAGACCACGCGGAGATCGAGGCTCCCGTCTCTCTTGCCCTGCACCCCTTTCCCTACTTCTAGGGTCCCAGCCCCTTTTTTTCTCTCCCCTCCCAGGCAGTGACGGCCCCTCTCAACCTCCCCCCGCCCAGCCCCCTCCTTACCGGGGGTCTCCTTCCC